>NW_021681693.1:126184-131042 GCF_001412515.2 Diachasma alloeum
AAATGACTGCAAGGTCCAAATAAGGTCGCGAATGAGATATACCTTGCGCTAGTTATTTTTTTGTTTTCCAATCATTATATGATTGAAAAAAATATATGTTTTCAAATTATGACGATGAAAATACTCGTGCTCCAGTTATTTTCAATATACACACAGCAGGTACACTGGACACCGTGAGCAACTTTGCAGCGGTCGCCATTTTTTTTTTCAAGTCACCATTATTTACAAAAAAATATGTGTTCTCGAAATCTGTCAATTAAAATATTCGTGCTCCATTTTTGTCCAAAGTACAGAGATCAGATACACTGGTGACCGCCGGAAACTTCGCAGCGGTCGCCATTTTTTTTTCAAGTCACAATTGTTTACAAAAAAATTTGTGTTCTCGGAATCTGTCAATTAAAATATTCGTGCTCCATTTTTGTCCAATGTACAGAGATCAGATACACTGGTGACCGCCGGCAACTTCGCAGCGGTCGCCATCTTTTTTTAAAGTCACCATTGTTTACAAAAAAATATGTTTTCGAAATCTGTCAATTAAAATATTCGTGCTCCAGTTTTATCCAATGTACACTGATCAAAAACACAGGTGACCGCCAGCAACTTTGCAGCGGTCGCCATTTTTTTTTCAAGTCACCATTGTTTACAAAAAAAAATGTGTTCTCGAAATCTGTCAATTAAAATATTCGTGCTCCATTTTTGTCCAAAGTACAGAGATCAGATACACTGGTGACCGCCGGCAACTTCGCAGCGGTCGCCATCTTTTTTTAAAGTCACCATTGTGTACAAAAAAATATGTTTTCGAAATCTGTCAATTAAAATATTCGTGCTCCAGTTTTATCCAATGTACACTGATCAGATACACAGGTGACCGCCGGCAACTTCGCAGCGGTCGCTATATTTTTTTAAAGTAACCATTGTTTACAAAAAAATATGTGTTTTCGAAATCTGTCAATTAAAATATTCGTGCTCCAGTTTTATCCAATGTACACTGATCAGATACACAGGTGACCGCCGGCAATTTCGCAGCGGTCGCTATATTTTTTTAAAGTAACCATTGTTTACAAAAAAATATGTGTTTTCGAAATCTGTCAATTAAAATATTCATGCTCCAGTTTTGTCCAAAGTACAGAGATCAGATACACTGGTGAGCCCGGCAACTTCGCAGCGGTCGCCATTTTTTTTTCAAGTCACAATTGTTTACACAAAGAATATGTTTTCGAAATCTGTTAATTAAAATATTCGTGCTCCATTTTTGTCCAAAGTACAGAGATCAGATACACAAGTGACCGACAGCGACTTTGCAGGGGACGCCATTTTTTTTTAAGTCACCATTGTTTGCAAAAAAATATGTCCTCGAAATCTGTCAATTAAAATATTCGTGCTCCATTTTTGTCCAAAGTACAGAGATCAGATACACAAGTGACCGACAGCGACTTTGCAGGGGTCGCCATTTTTTTTTAAGTCACCATTGTTTGCAAAAAAATATGTCCTCGAAATCTGTCAATTAAAATATTCGTGCTTCATTTTTGTCCAATGTACAGAGATCAGATACACTAGTGACCCCCAGCAACTTCGCAGCGGTCGCCATCTTTTTTTAAAGTCACCATTGTGTACAAAAAAATATGTGTTTTCGAAATCTGTCAATAAAAATATTCGTGCTCCAGTTTTATCCAATGGACACTGATCAGATACACAGGCGACCGCCAGCAACTTTGCAGCGATCGCCATTTTTTTTTAAGTCACCATTGTTTACAAAAAGATATGTGATCTCGAAATCTGTCAATTAAAATATTCGTGCTTCATTTTTGTCGAATGTACAGAGATCAGATACACTGGTGACCGCCAGCAACTTCGCAGCGGTCGCCATCTTTTTTTAAAGTCACCAGTGTGTACAAAAAAATATGTTTTCGAAATCTGTCAATAAAAATATTCGTGCTCCAGTTTTATCCAATGTACACTGATCAGATACACAGGTGACCGCCAGCAACTTTGCAGCGGTCGCCATTTTTTTTTTCAAGTCGCCGTTGTTTACAAAAAAAATATGTGTGCTCGAAATCTGTCAATTAAAATATTCGTGCTCCATTTTTGTCCAAAGTACAGAGATCAGATACACTGGTGACCGCCGGCAACTTCGCAACGGTCGCCATCTTTTTTTAAAGTCACCATTGTTTGCAAAAAAATATGTGTTTTCGAAATCTGTCAATTAAAATATTCGGGCTCCAGTTTTATCCAATGTACACTGATCAGATACACAGGTGACCGCCAGCAACTTTGCAGCGGTCGCCATTTTTTTTTCAAGTCACCATTGTTTACAAAAAAAATATGTGTTCTCGAAATCTGTCAATTAAAATATTCGTGCTCCATTTTTGTCCAAAGTACAGAGATCAGATACACTGGTGACCGCCGGCAACTTCGCAACGGTCGCCATCTTTTTTTAAAGTCACCATTGTTTACAAAAAAATATGTGTTTTCGAAATCTGTCAATTAAAATATTCGTGCTCCAGTTTTATCCAATGTACACTGATCAGATACACAGGTGACCGCCAGCAACTTTGCAGCGGTCGCCATTTTTTTTTCAAGTCACCATTGTTTACAAAAAAAATATGTGTTCTCGAAATCTGTCAATTAAAATATTCGTGCTCCATTTTTGTCCAAAGTACAGAGATCAGATACACTGGTGACCGCCGGCAACTTCGCAACGGTCGCCATCTTTTTTTAAAGTCACCATTGTTTACAAAAAAATATGTGTTTTCGAAATCTGTCAATTAAAATATTCGTGCTCCAGTTTTATCCAATGTACACTGATCAGATACACAGGTGACCGCCAGCAACTTTGCAGCGGTCGCCATTTTTCTTTTCTAGTCGCCGTTGTTTACAAAAAAAATATGTGTGCTCGAAATCTGTCAATTAAAATATTCGTGCTCCATTTTTGTCCAAAGTACAGAGATCAGATACACTGGTGACCCCGGCAACTTCGCAGCGGTCGCCATTTTTTTTTCAAGTCATCATTGTGTACAAAAAAAAATGTGTTTTGGAAATCTGTCAATAAAAATATTCGTGCTCCATTTTTGTCCAAAGTACAGAGATCAGATACACTGGTGACCGCCATCAACTTCGAAGCGGTTGCCATCTTTTTTTAAAGGCACCATTCCGTACAAAAAAATATGTGTTCTCGAAATCTGTCAATTAAAATATTCGTGCTCCATTTTTGTCCAAAGTACAGAGATCAGATACACTGGTGACCGCCATCAACTTCGAAGCGGTTGCCATCTTTTTTTAAAGGCACCATTCCGTACAAAAAAATATGTGTTCTCGAAATCTGTCAATTAAAATATTCGTGCTCCATTTTTGTCCAATGTACAGACCTTAGATACATTGGTGACCCCGGCAACTTCGCAGCGGTCGCCATTTTTTTTTTCAAGTTACCATTGTGTACAAAAGTCTATGTGTTTTCGAAATCTGTCATTTAAAATATTCTTGCTCCAGTTTTTGCCAATGTACACTGATCACATACACAGGTGACCGCCAGCAACTTTGCAGCGGTCGCCATTTTTTTTTCAAGTCACCGTTAGTAGTATGGGAACTACTATGGCGCCCCCCACCCACAGTCACTCCGACCCCACCACTGCACCGGTCAGAGTAGCACGACTCCGACGCGGGCGAGTGGTGGGGTGGGAGTGACTGTGAATGCTGTGGGTGCGTCATAGCAGCTATCATACAGGGAAATAAAAACACAGAATTTCAGTTATTAATTACATGTATATTTTCCCCAAAATAATGTCCCCATGAATTACATATTTTTTTTATAAATTACTTACATTTTTGATTCCACGACGTACAATTATAACCGCGGCCACTAAATACTTCCCTTCGGGGGCACTATTACGTTTTTTCTTCATAAATGCATTATGATATTCACGCACTAGACGATCATTAGATATGAATCGATCGGTGAATAACGAATAGAACTTCTCAGGAGTAGCAAACATAGCCATAAAATGCAGAAAAAGTACACAGTATTGTCCACATACACTCGAGTCATGATGCTGGAGCTGCCGGATGTTGCACCTGAAGAGTTTACAGTTCTTTCGGAGCCTTGCAGCGTGCTGGGGTACGATGGGCGGTAGTCCGAAGCTGTCGAAGTACCATCCTCTACCATTTCGATCAACGTACATGGTGATCCAGTATTCTCCCGGTTGGGTGTGGTCATGTGTGTTCGCTACTATTGCAGTCGGTTCGTCCACGCCGATGGGATCTTGTCCGCTGGATATACACCGACTGTATGATTTGGTATATACTGTAGGGCTCCTAGAATCTGGACTGTGTTCATCAACAGGAAATTTCTCTTTGGATAAACTTTTTAATCCTTCCTCGTACGAAGTCAACCACGATTTGATTTGAAGGACTCGGCGCATATCACATATAAACTGTGATTCAATGTACTATGTATGAGGCATGATGGAACAGCTACTGGTGTACAAACCAATAGTGGCGATCTGATGTGGCCCTTCAAATTGATAACATCTCGGGTAAGAACCCTGGCGGATGAGTCCGAGACCTATCCGAGAGTTGCTCCGACACTCGGAATGGACACTCATTCGACTCTCGGATTTTCGGAGGTTAGGGCGCCAAACTCCAGTAAAGACTCTCGTCCGAGAGTGCATCCGAGAATTGTTTATGCCTTCAAAAATCAATTTGTTTATTAATTGAGGGTGCATTAGATAAGTTGAAAATCCTTTGTGGAGCCAATGTAGGTAGAAAGGGTAATTGAGGGTCCCTTAAACATTGCTGAAAGCAGTCTCGGATCAAGTCTCGGACGAGAGTAGAGATACGAGAGTGGTTAAGTAATTGGCAAATT
>NW_021681693.1:131176-132140 GCF_001412515.2 Diachasma alloeum
GGTTCTTTAGGTACTAAGATAATGATTTTTCAATCGGCTCACGACAGAGGGAGGAACGGGGGGTCCCTTAAACATTGTGGAAACCAGTCTCGGATCGAGTCTCGGACGAGAGTAGCGATACGAGAGTGGTTTATTAATTGACGAATGAGTTTGTTAATTATTTTTTATTGATTGGGGGTTCTTCAGGTACTAAGATAATGATTTTTCAATCGGCTCACGGCAGAGGGAGGAATGGGGGGTCCCTTGAACATTGCGGAAACCAGTCTCGGATCGAGTCTCGGACGAGAGTAGCAATACGAGAGTGGTTTAGTAAGTAACAAATGAATTTGTTACCTATTTTTTGTTAATTGGGGATTTCTTAGCTAGTATGATGATGATTTTTCAATCGGCTCACGAAAGAGGGAGGAATGGGGGGTCCCATGAACATTGTGGAAACCAGTCTCGGATCGAGTCTCGGACGAGAGTAGCGATACGAGAGTGGTTTATATAATTAACAAATGTGTTTGTTATTATTTTTGATTAATTAGAGGTTCCTTAGGTAGTAAGATAATGATTTTTCAATCGGCTCACGGCAGAGGGAGGAATGGGGGGTCCCTTGAACATTGCGGAAACCAGTCTCGGATCGAGTCTCGGACGAGAGTAGCGATACGAGAGTGGTTTAGTAATTAACAAATGAGTTTGTTAATTATTTTTGATTAATTGGAGGTTCCTTAGGTAGTAAGATAATGATTTTTCAATCGGCTCACGACAGAGGGAGGAATGGGGGGTCCCTTGAACATTACGGAAACCAGTCTCGGATCGAGTCTCGGACGAGAGTAGCGATACGAGAGTGGTTTATTAATTGACTAATGAGTTTGTTGATTATTTTTCACTAATTGGATGCACTTTGAGTTGCAAGAGGATGACTTTTCAATTGGCTCACGACAGAAGGAGGAATGGGGGGTCCCTTGAACATTGTGGAAAC
>NW_021681694.1:0-15506 GCF_001412515.2 Diachasma alloeum
AAAATTAACTGATTATTGCACGATTAATAAGTATTTTCCCGGTTTAATTGCTTTTCTCAGCGAAAATCCGCGGACGAACGACAAAACGTCCATTCTCTGCCAGTGGCCAGCCGCCATGATGATTGTGCGCAGAGGAGTTGCGCAATGGAGAAATATAGCATTGCACTTTTTACAGGTCTGGGCTTAATAATATGGACTAATAAAGTCTGATTTCTTGATAAAATCATTCCCGGCACTTAATATTAACTGATTATTGCACGATTAATAATTATTTCCCCGGTTTAATCCCCTTTCCCACCGAAAATCCGCGGACGAACGCCAAAACTCTCCATCCCCTGCCAGTGGCCAGCCGCCATGATGAATGTGCGCGGAGGAGTTGCGCAATGGTGAAATTTGACATTGCACTTTTTGGAGGTCTAGGCTTCATAATATGCACTAATAAACTCTGATTTCTTGATAAAATCATAGCCTGCCATCAGTATTAACTGATTATTGCACGATTAATAATTATTTCTCCGGTTTAATCCCCTTTTTCACTGAAAATCCGCGGACGAACGCCAAAGTCTCCATTCTCTGCCACTGACCGACGGCCATGATGAATGTGCGCGAAAGTTGCGAAAAACAAAAAGTTGAAAAAATCATTATGCTTGAATGATTTTGTTCTCTATTTTTGTTCGTTATCAATTAATTTAGGGGTAGTAAAGAGGATTTAAAATATTTATTACTGGAGATGATGATTTATCTTGAATAATTTTATTCTTGGTAAGATGAGTTTTTCTGCATGAAAAATTCTTGATATTTAATTTCATTCCGTTTTCATTCAGTAGAGACACTCATCTTAGATATTTTTTTGCTAACATTGAATTGCGAATATATTAATCTATATATTTCCATTTCTTTCATCACATAAGAAGAAACAAAAATCTTTAAAATTTTCGGTTAAATTAATTGAATAAATAGATACAAAGTGACGAAATTGTACCTACAACACATGTTGGCACTGTGCAATACAATAATTTTTGAACATCTGAAACTCTCCATAATTAGAATCTCATAAAAACTAATCATATCATGATCGAAATGAAAATTTGGAAGCTCAATTCACCATCGAAAATATCGAATTTCGTTGTGAAAATAATTTTGGCTTCAACATATTCATGTATGTAGAAATACCATAGTGTGAGAGGGGATTTCATTATGACAAATTCAGACTATTGATTCAATAATAAAAAAAATATATATATCACAATTTGTTAAATTGTCATTAGACAGAAAGATCCATCGATGAACTAGCTTTTAATTTTGTTTTAATGTTAAAAAAAAAGAGAATAAATAAATGTTGTTATGAACTTGCAGGGAGAAAGAAAACTGCTGAAAATTATCGTTAATTTTTAAGAAAATTTTAACAAGACTCTCGTAGAAAATGCAGCAATTGTATTGAATTTATAGAATTTTTTAAACTCTGTGAGTTTTGATGGAAATTCTTGAGTTTAACAAAATTTTCAATAGTTTTTATCGCCATGTGAGGAATTTTATGCTTGACAATGATAAAGAAACCTTGAAAGGTTCATCTCAATGAATAGAAAACTTGAAGCATTCAAATAAATTACATTTCCTCAACTTCAGGAACTGAAATTTTGTCTCTTAATTCTCCTCCAGTTTGGATATTCGAATTTAATATGGCTTTATCAATTACTTGTATTGCATTGTCATCAATGACTTGTGGATAATGTTGAAGAACATTCACTCCCTCTTCTTGCTTTTGTTCTTGCGAATCTATTTTTATTTCATCCTCGTTCTCTTGAATTTCTCGATAATCGTTGATGTTTTCATAATGTTTATCAACTGCATCAATATAATTTTCAACATTAATATTGACATCATCACTATCAAGATCATCATGGAATTGATCAGAAGAGGATTTAAATGACTCATGGTGTTCGATATGTGGAGACTCTTCATGATGAGTACCAGCAGTTTCCACTACTTCTTTCACATCCCTCTTAACTATAGAAATTTCTCCGTCATGACTGCCACTTTTGGTACCTTGAGCAACATTTTTATCTCTCGCCCCCACAGGAGCTATCTCGTTTATTTCTGATGATACTGATTCCTGCATCATTGGCTCATTTAAACTCGAGTCAAATTTTCGAATATTCCTAGATGACTTAGATTGACAAGTCATCCCAGTGTTTTGCCGCTGCACATGCTGAAACTTTGGAAAATTCCTCAAGTCTTTACTATTAAAAGTTGTGGATTTAAGGTCGTTTTTATGAAACTTTTTATCGTTCCTCTCGTGCTCTCGTCCGAGAGCCTGAGGAGACTTGTCTGAATCATTTCTCCTTTCAGAATGAAAGCCCTTGGAATTATTGAAATTGTTATATTTCAGTTTATCCTCTGGGCTTGTTTCAACAGTAAAATCTCCAACTTGGAAGTTTAGTGAGTCTTTTTCTGATTGGCTACTGTACACCACGCGGCTTCTCTGACGAGGGCCAACTCGACCTGTTCCAGCAATATTGGAAGAGCTCACTAAAACACGAAAAGAATAGTTGCAATTACTGTTTTTTTTTTCATGCAATAGAATTTGATTAATATGAATGTTCAATAATGTTGAATACCAAATGATCAACTCACCTTTGACACTCATCAGGACATTCTTGGATCCATTCGTACTGTTATTGATTTGTGCATTCTGATCAGTAGAATTGATGATTCTCCTTTGGTCATCAGACTCTCGTCCGTAGGAATAGGATGAATTTCTTGGATATCGCATAGCATCTCCCAGTGTATGAGAATCCCTTTTCGTGATATCACCAGCTAAATGGATCTGAAATTTTCAACAAGACATAACGGAAAGTGTAAATATTATTGAATATAATGGACGGACAATTAATGAAATTAATATAATGGGTGGGAAATAAAACAAGTCGATGTGTATATTCTTTGCGTGAGGGTATTATCTTCAAACTTGGATAAAATGCAATGTTGTAGAACATCATATTTCTAAAGAAATTGTTAATTTGAAAAAAGCTTTTTGAATTGTCGTGAAACAAGCGATTTTTGAGGAAAAAATAAAACTCGAATATTCGAAATTTTAATTAATGTCGATTGACAGGCCTTACAATATCCTAATTTGAGGGGAAAAAAAATGATGATGAAAATGTTTAAATTCCATCTATTCATTAGTATCAGATAAACAAAATTCCAAATGTTGAAATCTGAGCGATAACAAAACTTCCATTTAGAAACAATATTCAATATTTACTTTATCATTATCCCATTCACGTCTCCAATTTCCCTCGGCCGTCCTCTGTCTACTGATCCTCGCCTCATCAATTTTATTTCTCTCAGCCCTCCACGCCTCATAATCAGGTAATAAATCTTGTCCTGAGCCCCCTGTTTTTCCACGAAACTCCCTCCCGCCCCTTTGTTTCCTAAAATGTGGACGTGATGTTTTTCCCCGTGCTTTATTCTTGTCGGACTCGCGTGGAAAGCTCTCATGTGGCTCCTCGCGCTCGGAGTCAGCGAGGAAATTGTATTTTGGGTCTGGTGGGGGCCCTTCACTCTGGCAAAATGTGTGGCCTTTCTTTCCTTCTCCACCCGCGCGATATTGAATGCTCTCCTTGTGATCTCTTGGGGAATGTGTGTTTCGTGGTTTTGTCAGGGTTTTTGAGGGTTGCGGGGGGGAGAAGAATTCAGGGGGCTCTTTTCGTTGTGGCCAGTCGGTGGAGGGTACCATCTGCACTAGCGCATTTGATTTTGCAGCATTTTTCTTATCTGCTTCAACTTCCTGATGAAGGGAAAACACCAAATTAATTTCGCATAAATCATTATGTAATCTTTAATCAACATCTCTTGATTGACGATTAATAAGGACTTAATTTTATCAATAATTAATCAATTTATTGATTGATTGATATTAACTTTTCAATTTAGGAATAGTGAATAAAGTTTTAAAACAAATCAAATCAACTCTGCTTAATATCAATGTACCATTTTTTTTCTAATTAAATATCTCCTAATACCTCCGCGCGCCCAACAAGGCCGGAATACTTACATATTTCGCTATCATCTTTCAATTTCAACAAGAGACTGAAACCTTTTTAGAAACATGAGTAATTTTATCCAAGAGGGAATGTGTTAATTACCTCGTAACGTCGTCTTATCTCTTCATTCTGCTGTCGTATTTTATTAATTTTAGCGTCAAGTGGGTCAGCTGCCATTTTCGAAAAAAAAATCATATAGATATTTCAACTCGAATTTCTACTGTCACTCGGCCAATTTCGATTCAACTATTTCACTCAAAATTCCACTCATTTTTTTTTTTTTTTTGCAATTGAAGGATGTGAATGGTTTCTTATGCTGAGGTATTAAATTAAAATTGCTTGAGTTATTCTCAATAACGATGAGTGCCGATGTGGATCGAATGTATTTTTCGAGTACGCTCAATGCCACTCACGTAAACGTTCACTTCCGGATTCTCCATTTCCTTTTTTATTGCTCATTGATTTATTATTTCGCTGATGAGTGAAAAATCCATCTACTGAATGCGGAATTTCAAGAGGAACCGGTTGTCACTCTTTCCGTTCAGATGCATATGGAACTTTTAAATGTTTTTGTTGTTTTTTTTTTCACAATTGAATTAATGATTGTTCACGATTCCTTTCTATATTCTGACGTTTGCAGCCCAGACAAGAGGGTGTGGATGATGAAACTAATAATAGTTGCGTCAAGTGAAGGGGGGAAATGATATTGGTCTGCTGCTGGGAGGGGAGGCATTATAATTGAGAAATCTGTTGTATCGATTGGGGATAAATGGTGGATGTGAGACGGAGATTGATGGTGGTCAGACGTGTGGGATGTCGCCAATGGTGGTATTCCGATTTTTTTTTTAATCGTTCTTCGTTTCAACTGAATGATGGATAAATTATTGTTAGCTTTTTTTTTCTTTTAATCGTCAAGGTTCACATCAGTCACGAGGGTCTTTTTTGAAAAATTAGAGTCATAAGGGTTAAAAGAGCCATCAGAGACATTGCAAACGTAGTCTCGAGTTTCCCAGAAAATTCGAAAATTTTCAGTCCACGTTTTTTAATTGTAATAAAGTCAAAATTTTTTCAATTTTCACTTAACAATGACAATAATTTATCTATAAATTTGTAAATTCCTTAATAACTATTGAGTATATCTGTGATTAATTATTAGTTGAATAATTTTAAATGTCTCAAAGAAAATAATTGTCATCTAACAATCAAGAGCTCCACAGATGTATGTTATCCAATAAAACTTTATGCTCACACCCAACTGAACATCTTTTTGCTTTCCGCAACCCCTATTCTGTTTTCCGATCACGTCACGAGCCCAATTCATCCGAACACCCAATAATACGATTAGTTCCACCATGCGCTATTATACATAGATAAGTACGTGGCGCGTACAGGCATACGGACTGTAGCCAACCATTGACGTCTTCCATCTCCTATATCTGTGGCAATTGATTTTATGATGTGTGACTGGAGGTAAATTATTCATGCTTCAGCCATTTTCGAATCCAGAGAACAATTTTTTTTAGATGAATATGTTTGGAGACAAGTACATGTTACATCAGGTGTTGACATTTGACATTTGGCCTATATGTTGATGTAAACGCTTTGAAAATCATGGTGTTTACCATTTTTCTTTGTCGAAATATTATGAAAGACGAATGTTTGGAATTCATTACTTGTGATTATTTCAAGTTTTCTCATGTTACATTCATTATAATTTTTTCAAACTGTCGTTTAACCAATATTACAGACGTGAGAGAACAATTTATGTCAAATCAAAGCGAATTTTGAGGTACGGTAATGTCTGGTGCCAAGTACTTGTTACTGCAACTCCTAACATTCAATCTTGGAAACATAAAGCCTCGACAAGTCCAAGGTCATGAGGCCTGTTCAGAAGCTGCCTCCAAGAGGCAGCATAACGACAACGCGGCATATACTTGGCCCATTATTTAGGATTCCAAAACAGAACCCGATGAGCGATATCCTAATGACACCGGTCTTGCCTCCACAACTTTACGACATGTAAAAACATGAAATACTCTTTTTCAAGAAGAAATTACAGAAGCCTTCTCTGGATAACCATTCAGCAGTAAAACGATGATATTTCATATGAAGCGCACGCCGAATAGATTATTGAGAGAGGACACAAAGGCGTTAGCATGCTTGATACCGAACCTCAGAGACAGCGTAAATTTGTGTTGATGGGGCGGCAAGGGGTGGAAGGGTACCAGGAAAGACCTCGGGCGGTCTCCCCTCGTGTTTGTGTTAATCTCTGCACTGAAGTTGGTAGTGGTGAACGCTCTCGTCCCCCCCATTGCTGTTTCCATCGCGGCGGCAAGCGGCGTTCACACGTTTCCCGTCATATCCCAGTTCACATTCGTGCTCTCCCCCCCCGCCACAACGGCGGTACGGTATTATTATTATATGGCTCAGTCGAGCGTTGCTCGTTGCACCAAGTACATCATCTACGAGGTTAAATCATAGATAGTACACGCGTTTTAATTAGTCATACGTCTATCAAATGGGAGGTCTCAGGGGGTATATTATAATAGCAACGGGTGGAATTGTCTTGATCTAGTCTTGATACTCTTCATGATAAGTGATGCCTCAGTTTTGGCAATTGTTCTTCAATAAATGATTAAATATGGACAAAATACTTGTTTCATCGGTGTTTGTTGGCTCTCAATCATTTTACGAGGTACCTACTATCTGTATTATTTCATCCATTATGAATAATTATTGCTAGTGTCTTTGTGTGAATCCATTGAATTGATTAATTAATTGTTCATTTTGGGTCGAGGATTTTTTGGCGGGATTAATGTATACTGGATTGAGACTTTCTTATTATCAACTTGTCGATGTCTCCTCCGATTGTTCCTCCGAGTGATGAATTATCAGGTCGAATAAATAATAAAGAGGACGCAAATAGATTCTGTTAAGTCGAGCATAAAACCAATTACGAACTGTGACAAAGCGATTATTTGTTTCTTAGCGTGGGCTATTGTTTTATAGGAATATGACTACATTTGTTGATTATTGGGGATGATGAGTGCGTAATACATAAAAGAGAGAAAAATGCCTTCATCTGTGTCATCTTGTCAATTAACCACATCATTGGCGGCTATTACAACAGGCCATAAAAATTGCAACTATTGGCCTTTTATTCATGCGAATAAACAGTTAAAGTCTTTGCAAACATTCCGCTCGATATTTTATTCCAACTATTTGATTTTATATTTTTCTCATTTTCCAGATACATCACAGAGTCCGAAAGAGCATCTAAAAGAACGTAAATAGTGTTAAATACTGAACATGACAAATAGTGGCAATACGAATGAACCACCCACAATAATCAAGAAGAAATACAATCGGTGGACAAGTGGAAAAAAAGTTTTATATACGGTGACGGTGAAAGAAACCTGGAAGTAGGAAGCGACGCGTCGTTGTAATGACGTGAAAAGTGTTTTCAAGGGGGTGGTGAATGGGTGTTTGGGAGTACATATATCAAGCTGAGAAGAGAAGTGATACGAAACTAGTGGGTGTGCAGTTATTGTTCAACAACATATTAAGGAGTCGGGTGGATGATAAAAAAATCTGTGACAACTCTGTTAATTAATTAAACCATTAATCGACTCTTTATTTACGATAACTCGGTTTTAATCGATTTAACATGAGAATATCATTCTAACATATATCAATGTGTAAAATAAAAATTTATCAAGTATTTCGCCTGACTGATAAAATGTATTGAACATTGATTATTCGGGGGGGAGGGGGGGAGGGGTGGGGGATACCAAGTGATGTGGGTGTTGGTGGTTGTGTGATGCACGTAGGAGTGAGTACTCATAATGTGGTCCAATGACTGTTTTCTTCCAAGGAATACAAGGAATATCACGTGATTAAGGGAAAGCCTAAGATGTATCCCGCACCGGCCAGACACCCAGCCGCTGCCGTAAGTGAAAATAATAATGAATGAATGGATAATTACAAAAAAATTTAAAAGCTCTCTTAAGCATTCATTATAAAATTATTAAATTACCCAAGAATTGAAATAAAAACAGACATCAGCAGATAGTAGTTCTCTATAAACTCCAAAGAGAGGAAAAATGGCAGTACAAATGAAATGAAATGAAAAATTCCATGTTTTTTCAATTTTTTTAGACTAGATTTATAAATACATCTATTACTACACATATCAACGTGTTTTTGCTTGCATAAAACTTTAATTGAAAGAAAAGCAAAAAAAAAGGTAATAAAATATTAAAAATATTAAAAAGGTGTGAATATCACTGGCAATCCCCTCGATCTTTAATTTGTCATTCTTCTCTTTTAACACATTTTTCCCCCTCCGTTAGACGTATTTATAAAGCCTGGAGGGGAGAAACTTAATAGCAAAGGATAGGATAATTGTTTGCTTTACACTTCCTCCTTCACTTCCACTCTTCAACTTTTTCGATCTATCTAACCCCGAGTAGAGGGTTATCTCATCGTTCATATGTATTTGGGACTTTAGTAATATTTTTTCGGGAAATTTACCAAGTTGTAGATTTTTTTATTCCTAAAAGTTTGAACATTTTGTGAATTTTTTTTTCTCTTGAAATGGAAAAAAGTCGTAAAATGTTTGAAACGATTCTTAAAGCCCTCCTGAACTTTCTCACCCTCGTGATCACTCAAAAATGGGTTCAACTGAGTAAAAACAATTCAAATGATTAAAAACAACTATTGTTTAAACTGAGGGTCACCGGAGCCAGAGGATTCATAAAACTCATTTTATGTTTTGATTGTTCCGCTTTTTATCCAACCAATCAAAAAAATTCTAAAAATCATACCGAAAGATTCACACCAATTGATCAATTTTATTACTTGTATAATATATTGTGCCTTGAAAGTTGATTGGTCTAATAGGGGCGCTGCTGGGAGTTAATAACCCGGGCGGGCGCTGTAAATGCTTGTCAAATGGTCTTATTTACTCTCACTAGCGGGTGTACATACTTTGTCCCATACCACGTATACATGTCATTTTCCTCGAGTTATGAGATAAAATGATTTTCCAAAATCGCTCCCGAGACCGATGTCCCTCCATATTCTTCTTCGTTTTCTCGCTCTTTATTTTTCATATTTATATGCAAGTGGAGTGGGTGGGCAATAAGTGTAATGTGGGGTGAGGGGTGAGGGGACCCTACGCTCTTGGGAGTATATACCAGCAACCAGCAAACAATGTGCAAACTCCGTGCGCCACGGAACGCTTTGTGCTGTAGCCGCGTTGTGCATTACCTAGGGACAAAAATTTTTCCTTGATGTTTTTTTTCTTTCTTCTTCTCGTTCTGCTTTTCACTTTATTTTTACTGTAATTTTTCTTCTCCTTGGGGCGGGGAGAGCATTTTTAAGGCTAAAAATGTCAATTTCAAAATTTTTTAAATTAGAGTATTAGAAATCTCAGAATATTAGGAGTCTGTTTTTTTCTATCAATACTTGAGGCAGCTTTCGAATTTTTCCCTTTTGCACAATTTTTTTGCAATTCTCAATTGTTTTTATGGCCAAGTAAATGAATTTTGTCTTTAATAAACGACAATAACAATAGAAAATTTTCAAATTTTCAGTTAATTATAAAATAACTATCAAGCCGAAGCTAGTGGAATATTTTCAAGTGTTAAACAATCATATGACCAAACATTGTTCAAATTGATGAAATTACGAAATTTCCTTGGTTCTTTCCATCAAAACCCCAAAAAATTTGCACAACTAACGCACGTCGAAGGCGTGGATAATCCAACAGATTGTTGTTAAAATTGTAATGACGTTGCTACCTGAATCAAACAAATGATGATATTGAAAGGAGAGCGCCAACTCCACTGAACGAAAAACAAAACAAAAATTCCATGTCATTCCACTCAACTCTCATTGGGATACAAAAAAAATTAAATTCGAGGGGATGACAATCACTAATCAAATTGGGCCCTCGGCTGATTGTTTGTCGAATTGCCTGTCATTAATGTTTTAAGAGGAAATGAAAATTCAAAATTCAACTCGCCACTTTTTTGTCTTGTTAATGCAATTCGTTTTCAAATGGGAAAAAATGTGCGTGTAAAAAATAATTGCCAATTTACAGAGGGTCAAGATAGATGTACCCAGTGAAATGCACAACATCAATGTTTGATGACTGTTGCGTTTGATGATTGCAACAAGTTAAAATCTCGTTTTTCTCCTCCTCCCCCTCTTAGAGTGACCCCAATCGTCGTATATTTCCTGGCTCCTGTGAAAACCAACCCCCACGATCACACGGTCTGCCCCTCCTACCCCCCTCTCTGCTGTCCTCCATGCGGATCAACAAGTGGCCAAATGATTTTCACTGTCGGGCAAATGCGCGTGCACTGACGAAAAGTTTAAAATTCCAACCATTTGGCACTTTCGGTTGGGCAATAAATGGCAGATAACATAGTCCAGTTTTGCGGATGAATTCGTCATTGAATGGGGGACATGGGGGTGTTGATGGGGTGATAACGAAAGAGTTGAGTTTGGCTGTGACGATTGGGGCAATTAATTTTTTTTTCCTTTTTTTCCTTTTTGTTTCATTGGAAATTGGGCAATTGAGGCATGCATTGGTAATTATTCTCGTCGAATACACGAATACCTACAAGAAAAGAAAATGCTTGAGAATATTCGAAATATTCACCTAAATTAAATCTAATATTGACGCATTATTTCCCCTATTATTTATATTTATCATAGTGAAAATTAATTTTTCACTTTATAAATATATTCAAGCTCTGTGATTGAAAAATATTATCGATTCAAATATTATGTAAAAAATAAAAAAATAATTTTCAAGCATTTTCCATTGTTTTTCATTCTTTTCATCTTGTCTTGAGTCTGATATTGCAATTAAAATACCTCTTACCTCAGCATGAGAAAATTAATCAGATTCTCAACATTTTAATTGTTATCAGGGGGGCGGTGGAAGCGGCACGGCTGCGGGTGGTCTGAAATTCACAGTTGCTGATACTTGCGAAAGAATCAAAGAAGAATTCAATTTCATCCAGCAGCAGTACCACTCGTGAGTATTGGCGTTTCTCATTTCTACTGTTCAGTTTCAACCAACTTGTCGGTACCCAGGTAGGAATTGACCATAGAAACAGGACTCATCAAGCCCTGGAGCAGGGCTTGGAAATGCTCAACCAAGGCTGAGCAGAATCAACGTTCACTCGGCGGAAAAATTCGATTTTGCCGACAGTCGACTTTCCCCTGAAAAATTCGAGATGACACTTTGGCTCCAGGTGGAAAAAAAATTTTTTATTTCGACATTTCTGGCGCCTCCGAGTGTTTCATTAGCATCAGAAACGTTAATCGATATAAAAATTAAGAAATGTAATCGAAACTAACTTGGATTTTTGAGGCCTTGCAGAGGCTCGAATAAGCCTTGACGTACTGAGCCTCAATACTCAAAGCCTGACTAGGCCTGAGTTGAACCTTGGCAATGGCCCCTTGAATCGCCCTCATTTCAGGCTCGAGTGAACGATGAAGTCGAGCCCGTCCCAGGCCTGAGTCACTGACCCTCGCCAAAGCTAGGCTCGCACAAGCTTGTTTCCATCGTCAGCCTGTATAATTCCTACCTGGGATATGTACATTTTTACCGTCAAACTCATGAAAAACCAATCATCAATCATTTTTTTTAGGCTGAAACTTGATTATGAGAAATTAGTCAATGAAAAGACTGAGGTGCAGAGGCACTACGTGATGGTAAGTTTCATAATTACGAAAATAATAATTGTCTATCAAAACAAAAGGAGACACCTAGACCAATATACCTAGAGAAATGAGGCATTTGAATGAAATCAAATTATAAAGTCAATAATAATTTTTATATTACAAAAAAATTTTCATTTGATAAAGTGAATAAAAACATAAATAAAAATCAATTCTGAGTTTGAATAAAAGCATCATTACAATAAACTTATTTCTCTGGGTCCCATTTGGCAGCATCTATTCACACGCTCCCCGCCAAAATTTACCGTGGATATACGGAATAATTTCCGTGGATTTAAAATGATTTTTTACCGTGGATCAATTGAAAGGGTCAATCGATAGACAGGGCTGCGCAAGAAATTGGTTGGCTCATCTGGATGAAATACTGCGATACGTTTTGAAATTATAATTTTCAAAATATTTATACGATATTGTAGAAATATTTTTTTTTATGAGTAGCACTCAAATTTATCAACTCAACAAAAATTAAGTGTTAAATCTTCAACGATGAATTTATTAATAGCCATTTGCCATGTTGTCACAATTATAAACCATTTATAAATCATTTACCCTCTTCAGATCGCCCTCTTAGTCTTTCTGATAAGTATAATATAGCATTCGAGAAAAGCTCATTAAAAATTCATTATGTGAAACCAAACGAGAGAACTCACGTCTAATAATACGAAGAAATAATCGACAAAGGCACAAAAGCAATGCATTTCTCCCTCAGCTTTTCTTAAAACACCAAAAAAGAAAATTATCTCCAAGAGAAGTATCAAAATAATCTAAATAGTTCACCCTCAAGCATAATTGATGAAACGCGAATACCTCCGAAGCCCCAAGTATTCCGTCAAAACCATTAAAAAAGCCCTCAACTCTCAAAAAAAAAAAAAAAACTTGGAAAGTGATGTAGATGCGAAGATAAAGGTAATTAATCCACCGGTTTGCTTCTCCCGCGATAACGATGATCGTCACAGGAGCACAAGAAACAGGCGCATAGTAGTAGATACTATTCCACTCTATTCCGAATGACAAAGCCCACGATGACGGACCAAGACAGTTAGATGAAGGTGTGGGGGGGGCAGGGTGAATTCACCCCTGCGTACGTGTTCGTGTTTTCTGGGTGCATTTGTATGTGATATCTATATACCCAGGACTCTGGTAAACTGCTATACTATACACCAATGCAACACACCTACGAGACACACCGAGAAAGTAAGGGTGATTGCGCGGCAAGAGGTATGGGGGGGGGACGCCGTCGGCCGCGCGGTGGGGAGAAGTGAGTTGAGCTGGTAATCGATATCACCAAAGTAAACGAAGATAGAGATGGGGTTGTCGTGGGTGGAGAGAGATGAAAGAAGACGGAGCGGTTGTGTCGAGAGTTTGACATGCTCCTGGTAAGTATTACACAGATATATGTATAGTTTTATAAAATGCGTTTATCGTATCGGGTGTGTATGTACGAGGGAGCTGAATACGCCACGTAGCGATTGTGTGCACGTTTTGTCACTCTCTACTGTTTCTTACCACCTTCGCTTTTCGTGATTACCTTTGGACTACGTCTTATTACCCCGACCCCCTCGCTGCCCACTTTCGCCTGTGATATTCTAATTCGAAACCACGAGCATACGGCGGGGGGATGCTTTTCATTAGGATGGAGCACCTGCAAATCCAGCGCATTCTTTGTGAGTTTAGCTTTTTTTGGGAGATAATTGTTTTGGGAGATGGTGGGGAGAATTTCCAAATATGTAGGACATTGCTATGTGAACCCTTGAAATTGCTTGAATAGCTCTTAGATAAAGATCATCAGGGTCATGAGAATAAAAATTGGCCACAATTTATAATAATAAGCAAATAATAAAAAAAAAAAAAGAAAAAATGATTCAGTGAGATTAACCCTATTTAAATGGAAAAATTAAAAGTTTGAAAAATACCAACAACAAATTTTTTATTGTCTACATTGCTTGATCAATTAATGTTTTTTATTTTCCTTTAAATTGTTGCAGTACTACGAGATGTCTTACGGGCTCAATGTGGAGATGCACAAACAGGTAATTTTTTGGCAATTTTAGTCATCATAAAGTAATAATGAGGGTAAGTATGGAAAATGTCTGAGTATTTATCTCATAGCACAGTTTATGAAATTGTCGGGTGGGAAATGACTAGTTTTAGTAGCAGGGGTACAAATACACCAAAGTTTATTAAGTAGTAGCTATGTATACAGACTTGTACTGTAGATTTTCTATTTGTGAGGGGTGGAAAGATCGATAGTATAGGGAAGTGGTGGAACAGTATATAAGTTGAGTTATCTTTGGGACGGATGAATTATCGATAAATATCGAGGGGGGCCGATCTATTTGAATAAATTTAACATCTTTATTTGCACTTTTTTTTTTTAATTTATTTCAACAACATTCAATTTTCATTGAAAATTAATCAATCCTCCATTTAGATTTAAAAACTATTAATTTGACTTGAATAAATGGTTTCCACAGTTTGTGAATATGCAAAAGGTAATGGGTGCACATTTAGTGATATTGAAGGGTTTTCGTTGACGTTCCGCCCTTTTTAAATCCAACATTTGCCTCATACAACCACAAGCGCTCAACTCAGCCGTTCACACCGTTACCGCCGCTTTACCGTCCCTATACAACTAAACCAACTCCTATTTATTGGCAATGTCCCAGTTTACCCTCAGCTCTCTTTAAATAACCGCGCCACCGCTCTCTGCGGGTTGTAACGAATAACCAGATAGACTAAATTTTCTTTATATTTATCCTTTTTTCATTTATTTATCACCTCATTCTCAATTAAAAATCAATGTTTAATTCTTCTTCTCCAGTTCTTTCATGATTTGAATTGAGTTAATTCTTCCTTTATCAATGCATTTCAAATTCCCAATTCATTTGATAAATTATATACGATAGAGGAATATTTCGTGTAAAATGACATATAGCTATACTATATGAAGACAGAGCAATTCAAATCATCTCAAATCAATTTAATGATAGTCAATCGAAAAATGTTGTTTCAACAAAAAATGAATGTTCAATTCTGCATTTCTTTCCCAACCCAATTACAACTAAATTCTCCCTTTATCAATGAACCTCCTAATGCATTTCCCTCATTTCTTACAATTCAAATCAACTAAACGACATCCAACAAAACTAATCGAATTTTTAACCCCTGCAATACCCCGACTCCTCTATACGAGCGAAACGCATTTCTCCCAGCAGCGTCTAACCAATTGCATATAACTCATCTTCCCCCGCTTGACACCCCTCCCAATTCCCTCCATTTTCCTCCCTTCTACCCCCCACCTTTTTTTTCAACCCAACGTTTCTCTTTTTACGCCGCTGATGCACCGACCAGCCTTATATATCTATACGTACGATACACACGTCCATCCATCCCGGGATCCAGAAGGGGGTGGTGGGCTGGTGGGTATGGAGTCGCTTTTCCCGCCCGTTTTTCCACTTCCATCCTCATACCCCCGTTACCCATACTCCCCGTACATTCCACTGTATCCTCGCGTGCACCCACGTCTCTGCTCTCGTTCAACGCGGCAAGCGTGTAGTCGCGTTGTTTTATTTGGCTCTACGGGTGCGCCTGCGAGGGCTCAGTGTGCATGGGTGGTGGGTGGGGGAGCGATGACATCGATTTTTTTACCCGTTGCTAATCTCAATGCCTCCTGCCCTCCTTCCCCCCCCCCCCACCCCC
>NW_021681694.1:15956-46279 GCF_001412515.2 Diachasma alloeum
ATCTCAATGCCTCCTGCCCTCCTTCCCTCCCCCCCAACCCCCACGGTCTCACTCTAGCTTCTGTGTTCCTCTCACTCAACCTCCGAGCCACGGTTGCGCCACCCCATTTACTGTTTTTTCATTTTTTTATTTTTATTTTTACCACCGAGAATCGTTGCTGCATGTGCATCGAACACATTCGAAAAGAAGGAATAACCATTTTTCCGTGGGTGTTCGGTGGTGTTTATTTTTTTTTTTGTAGAGGGGCTTCTTCGTTTTTGTTTTTTTTTTGTTCTGTTTCACTGTCGAACGTGGATCACGGGAAATTAAAAAAGGTGGGGGCAGCATCCAATCGGCGAAGCAGAGTTTTTTATGGGGGTAGTTTTTTTTTCTGGGGATAGTTCGTTAATGTTTTTTGAAGGGTTTTAGGATTTAATTTTCAAGTGTTATTTCATGAATCACTGAAATTATCGTTTATTTATAGAGCCGCAACTAGGGGAAGCTAGGGGTATGGAACCTATTTTCAAGTCACGTGTATCACAAGTCTCCTAAATTGAATTTTTCCCTGTCGAATATTTCACTAGTTTCATCTTCATATTTATGTTACAATTAATTGAATTTTTTTATTGATATTGGTTCATTTACATCACGAAATAGAATATGCAAAAGCTATCTTAACCATTAATCATCAAATGCGCATCAAAAACATCAACAAATAATAATTCTCTACAATTTCAACTAATTCTTTTACTCGCAAAATGGTCTATTTCATTCCTAAAAAATCTTCCTCCTTCATCCCAAAAAGAAGTAAAATTATAGTGAAAATAAAGAGAAAAACAGAAGGAGAACGAAAAAAGAAAAATTATTCCACTAGTTTCGGCTTCACCGTTCATACTATATTATTGTTTGTTGCAGACGGAAATCGCCAAGCGGTTAAGTGTGATCATATCGCAACTGATGCCTTGTTTAGCGCAAGAGGTGAATATTTTATTATTTTTTTTTATCCATCTTTATTTCATTACTCAATAGAGTAGAGACTCATAATTTTGTTTTTAAGAATGTGAGATTGTCATGAAACTTTGATGGGGCATTTTGATCCTATGACCCTCGGATCACTGCACCCTTGGTGTCTGAATAAATTGTGATAAAAATATATTTAAAAAATATCATGACAATTTATTCGACTTAGAGGGTTGACAATACATTTTAGACTTGATGAATCATTGGGGAATCGTTGTACCTCATGATTGAATAGATAATTGGAATCTCGGTAACTTTGCAAGTCAAAATGCTCTACTGACGGGACTATAATGGCAGACTGCTTTCAGCACCAGCAGCAAGTAGCTAATGCCGTAGAGAGGGCCAAACAAGTCACCATGAACGAACTCAATGCCATTCTTGGGGTGAGTTTTAAATGTTGTGTAAAATTTTGTCAAGAGATATTCAACACTGATTCAACACTGACTGTCTGTCCTTTCTTTTCATGAATAAAAAGTCAAATTGTTTCATACTTTCATTATTTTTCTTAATATTTCCGAATATCAATAAAACTTGGTTTGTTCTTGCAGCAACAACAACAACAGGGTCTCCAACACCTCCTGGTAGGTGAACATTATTCATTACCCAATGAATAACTCAATAACTCAATTCTTCAATCTTTCCCTCTCCAGCCGCAAATGCTTAATAGATTATTATTTGTGCAACAGCAACAAATTCACGCCCAACAATTGCCCCACAATGCTGTAGTGGGAAGTTTACCGCCAGCAAGTCTGTTGGGTTTCGCTGGTGCTGCAGCGGCCGCAGGAGTACCACCTCATCTGGCACCACCACCTCATCCAGCAGCGGCAGCGGCAGCAGCAGCAGCAGCAGCGGCTGCTGTCGCAGCCCAGGCACAAGCACTTCTCAAATCCTCGGATCTTCAGCAACATCGGGCAGCCACTGGCACACCAGAGGATAGAAAATCCATTACCATAACTGAGGACAGACTCAGAAGATCTGTCTCACCTTCTGAAAAATTTAGATCGAGGACTCCTGACCTTGAGGGGGATGCCAAGAGGAGGAAAGAGGAGAAACTTGGTCATGTAAGTTGAATTTCATTCTCTCAACTAAATTTCCTTACTTCTCAACCTGAGATTATCTTATTGTATCAATGACAATGATTTTTATATATCCCTGATTCCAACAAAATGTTGAGTTTAAACCGCCTGAAAACAAGCTCTTTTTCACTACGAGCCTTTCCTGCTCTTACAACTCAACGTCCACCTAAATTGGATTATTTTTCACCAGCAATACGTTTTTTCCTTCCCCCTGGAGACTACTCCACCTTTAATACTTGTCTATTCGTCTTCGTCCACTACGACATGTAGACCGTGTCGTCGCCAGGTCGTTCCCCTTCTCCAGCTGGTTAACCCCACGTATTTCAGTTTAAAACAGTCAACCGAGGAAATTCTAGTTGTCCATCATCAATCTTCATTTCTCGCGTCTTCGTCTCTCTTACCTCCACCACTTTTTTTTCATTTATTTTTTTAATTTTTTTTCCTTTCCTTTCCCTCATCCTCTTAAGGGGCGATGGAACGAATTAATCTCCGTCATCAACTTTTGTTGTACCAATTTTTATTCAACTAAAATAGTTGAACTGGCTTTCTCGAGGTCCTTGTTACGCTACACTGGGCTTTTTCAATGAAACCAGTCGCATTCGTGAGTCAAGCAATGCATGGCAGACAACGGAGATGAGCTTTCAACATCGTAGACTTCAAAACCCACGGCTCAACCATCCATTCACCATGGAGGGGGGGTAACATCAAGGGTCTTGTCTATTTCTCTTGTAATGATCTTGGGATCGATTCCACACACTTTTTGCCTACATAAAACTCGATTCAAGTTGTTTTGAAATCATCAAAATAACTTTTCTCTTTTTTTTGCACAATCCACCAACGCTGATGATGATTTCTACGTGTCTGTGAAGTAAAAATGGGAGAAAAGAAAGGGTTGAATTTTTCATCTGACCACGTCGAACCAATTAAAGTGGACCAGCCAGTGTGCTGCCCCCCACCTCATTTTTTTTTTATCTCTTTTGGTTTCTCCCTCTGTCGCTCTTGCTTCCTCTTCAAGCCGTTCACTCACGCTCGCAACTCGTTGGGATTTTTTTTCGCGTCACGAGGCGGTGTAATTTATTTGGCTACCGGGTGCCCGGGAAGGATCGAGAGGGTGCAACAGAGAAGGAGGGATGAAAGAGGAATAAAAAAAATGGGAGGGGGATAAAGGCGGTTTCAGTTTATTTTGTGGGTCCTAGCTATACCCGGAGAGCTCGTCACTGTCCAACGCCGTTGGTTGGTTGGTTGCTTTTACTCCCTCGGTACAACATTCTTTTTTTTTTACTCTTTCGGTTTCTATCTCAACCCTCGACCGACCCATCTTTTTCCATTTCATTTTTGCTGCTTTTTTCATTTCCATTTTTTTTTTCAACTTTTTTTGCGGGATTATATTTGTTTATGTTTTGTTGGCACAGTCGCACATATGATAGGGTTTTGAATGGGGCTATTTAATGGGCGAGTTAATGACAAATTTTTATGTATAGTGAGAAGTTGATGGACAAATTTAATTCAAGTAATGGAATCTATTCTTCACCAATTCAATTGGAAATTGATATTGTAATTTGGTAGGTAGTTGAATAATTCAGTAGCGAAGCGATAAAGGGTGAATTTTCTATAACTGATTGCTGATTTATAGAGATAAGTCGACTTATTTCCGACGATTACAAATCGATCACTGAAATTGAATTTTTGATCAATTTTATTATTTAAAAGAGAAGAACACAGCTTAATAGTCCATTTTAATTTGTGGTTGCTTTAATATTTAAACAGTCAGAAGGGCCAAACATAATATTTTAAGGAAAGCTTTTTCTAAATTATGGCCTTGATGATTTCCCAGAAACGGAATCAATCGATGCGTTTCAGTAATTGTAGAGTTCTTCAAATATAAATTTTTTGAAATTTTGAAAAATGAAACAAAATGTTCTGCTTAACGAACGTTCCACCCTTAATGGGTCACCGGCACTGATTTTTTCAAAGATAATTGTTATCAAAACAATGGAAAATCATCCTTTACATTCCATTAACACGATAAAAAAAGCGATGCACCCTCCCCCGAGATACTAACGGAATAGAAGTGAAAATTGTGAGTGGAGTAGAGAAGTGAAGAGCGAAGAAGGAAATGAATAAAAAAAAGCAATTTTTTACTCGCAAAAAAATGAATAGAGAGAAAAATAGAGAAGCGAAAAAATAAGAAAAAAAAAACAACAAGCCCTCTCCCCTCTTTCCGGCCGAGAAGAGAAAGAGGGTGGCTATGATGACAAAACACTCGCTCTGACCTTCCGCGTGATGGAGCGAGGGTTTGAACAGTGGGGAGGTGAGTTCAGGTTGGGTTTTTAGGGTGGAGTGGAAACTGCCAGAGGATGAAAAGCAAAAGAGAGTAAGGGGTTGGGTGAGTTGTTGGTGTGAGCCGAAGAGGACACAAGGGGGTCGTGGAAATGAAAGAGGATGGAGAGAGTTGGGTTTGAGGGAATAAAGATGGAGAATGGGCGGGGATGGGACGGGGTGAGTGAGGGAGAGAAGAGGCGGCGGGAGGTTTATACCCATCATTTTGTATTTCTCGCAGACATAAAAATCTATACTATCCATCCCACCCCTCGACATTTTTCCACCCACACGATCCCCAGAACTTCTGCATCATACCAACCATTCCCTGATTCTTCAACAACTGAAAATAATAATCTGTGGGAATTGAGAATTTTTAGGACTGGTGTGGGAATTTTATGGGCTAATGGGGACTGACATTTAATAGTTGAAAATTTCATCATCTAAAAGCATTAAAAGCATTTTTAATGTAATCAATTTGTTTCAAATCTATTATTTTATCGAATCTTGTCAAATTAGAATTAAACAAAATTTATATTTAGGAATACAGTCCCTTTAAATAGATGTGGATCATAAATTATTTCACAAAATGATTTTTTCCCATCGAAATGAAAAATGAAGGAAAAATGACAGACAACAACTCGAGGCTTTTCAAGCACCTGCAGACGGGAAAAGCTTGCTTGATCGAGTACAAGCAAGCTTTAATGCTATCACTCTGTGTTCAACTGTTGAAAGAGAACAAACGTTGGGGGGGGGGAGGTTGGAAGAAGGAAAAAGAGGCGAAGATGGAAGACAAAAAGAAAATGCGGGTACGGAGGAGGAGGGGCTGATGACGGTCGTTGGTGGTCTAAGTAGTGCACGGTGAATGGAATGGAAGGGATGATAACATTTGTATCATATTTAACGGTAGAACGGTTAGGGTAAGGAGACGAATATACACCAATTTTATCTCAACCACCCACCCTCCACTCTGCTCCATCTACTTCTCAACATTGTCTCGCAAATCTCCTTTTCCCTGGTCCTACCATCACGACAAAACCAAAACCCAACCCTCGTCACCCTCACCTATAACCCAGTGAAATCAATACCAACTTATTGAGATACCACCCTCTATTCGACAATATTTATTGTCCAAGGGGAGTTATTTTGTAACGAAATTTTTATTTCTTTGTCAAGTGCAGTTGTGGTGGCCATTGTGACCCTTATGACCTTGACGGTTCCCATAAACGTTAATTTTCATTAAATTATTCGTTTCTTTTTTATTTGCTTTAAAAATATTAAGAATGGTAAAAATCATAATTTGTATTATTGTGACCCTTGTGATCAGAGCGATCGAACTTATGTTTTTGATTGATATAAAAATGATTGTGTATGAAAAAATAAAATCTGGAATGCCAAAAAACAAAATAAATAAATAAATGAATAAATTTAATTATGAGTGAATGAATCGAGCGCACTTTGACGGGCGAATTGTGGACATTGTAGGGTTGGAAGCCAGACATTAAAACCGTTGAGTCCATTGGAGGTGAGAGTGGCTGGTCCTTGGTGCCTACCAAATCAATCCTCTTTATCCGTTCCAACCGCGAAATCGCTTCCGCCGCGCGTACGGATGGTTTTACGGTATATCCACCACCCACCGTCGCCACAATGCGTTACGTATTCACACACACACATCACGTGGATCAGTCTCTCTCCTCCCCTCTCCTCGCCTCGCTTACTTGGAATGAGTTTGATAATTTATCGAGCTTTAATCAATTTCATTGTGTTGTGTTCTCACTTATCAGGAGAGCGATGGCGAGAAGAGCGATCAGGAACTCGTTGTGGACGTCGCTAATGAGGTAAATCTACTAGAAATTAAATGCAACAGAAGAAACCATTTTTTATTCATTTTTTGTTGAATGTCATGAAATTATCTTCATTAATAAATAATAAAAAATGCAAAAAATGCAAAAAATGGTAAAATTCAAGGAGGCTTCCTCGCCCCACGCCAATGGTGATCACTCAGACCACCGGGAGAACGGAACCTTTGAGAAGATTGTTGGTCAGGGGCATGCCGGTGTTGTATCGAGTGCAGCAACTTCGGTGAAGGAACGACCGCCCTCCCGAAGTGGGAGCTCATCGGCTCGGAGCACGCCCTCACTGAAAAGTAAAGATGTAAGATCTTGCCCCGAGCAAGTCGAAAATTTAACCAAATCAAAGATTCGGCATTAATCGAATGGGAGAGAGAGAGAGAGAGCGAGAGGAGCGTTATTGAAAACTAGTAATAGTCGATTGATTGAATTGCAGATCGACAAGCCGAGTACCCCAGTGGCGGCGAGGGGCTCGCGCAGTTGTACGCCAACTATGGCTCCAATCCCTGGTGCCTTGGGGTCCCGGCTCTATCATCTGCCATCTTCGCAGCAAACAGCGCTGCAGGGATATCAGGGTTTACCATCCCGAGGCAGTGAGACACCTCAGTCTCCAACTTCTTATAATAGTTTATCTTATTCGAGATCATCATTAGTAAGTTGGCAAATTTTTTCATTTCTTTTTGGAAAATCTCATTTTTTTTCTTTTTAATCCAATTTAATTTTATTTTCCAGCTCGGTTTTGACAGTCACTTGAGGGTCCCCTCAGCGAACGGTTTGAGCAATATTCCGGGTGGTAAACCGTAAGTGAATATTGAAAAATGAAAAAAGAAAAAAAAAGTTGAATTATTTTACAAAAAAATAAATAAATAAATAAAATAAAAACCAATGCAAACGACTCTTTTCAGTGCCTACTCCTTTCATATGAATGGTGAGGGCCAGCTACAGCCAGTGCCCTTTCCAACAGACGCCCTAGTGGCCCCCGGAATCCCCCGTCACGCACGTCAAATGAACACACTGACTCATGGTGAGGTTGTCTGCGCCGTGACAATATCAAATCCCACGAAATACGTGTATACCGGGGGTAAAGGCTGTGTCAAGGTCTGGGACATTGGTCAGAGTGGAGGGACAAAGGCAGTTTCACAGCTCGATTGCCTGCAACCGGACAATTACATAAGATCGGTAAAGCTTTTGCCTGATGGGAGGACTTTAATTGTCGGTGGGGAGGCGAGTCAATTGAGCATCTGGGACCTCGCCAGTCCCACCCCGAGGATAAAAGCTGAACTCACATCGTCTGCACCGGCTTGCTATGCTCTCGCCATATCACCAGACTCTAAAGTCTGTTTTTCGTGCTGCAGCGATGGCAATATTGCTGTCTGGGATCTTCAGAATCAGTCACTGGTGAGGCAGTTTCAGGGGCACACTGATGGCGCCTCCTGCATTGACATCTCTACTGATGGAGCCAAACTATGGACCGGTGGCCTGGACAACACTGTCAGATCGTGGGATCTCAGGGAGGGCAGACAACTGCAACAGCATGACTTTACGTCGCAGATTTTTTCGCTTGGCTATTGCCCCAGTGGCGAGTGGCTCGCTGTCGGTATGGAGAACTCCAATGTCGAGGTGCTGCATGCCAGCAAGAGTGATAAATACCAGTTACATTTGCACGAGTCTTGTGTACTGTCGCTTAGGTTCGCATCGTGTGGCAAGTGGTTCGTCTCCACCGGTAAGGATAATCTACTTAATGCCTGGCGCACACCTTATGGAGCATCTATCTTTCAGGTGGGTTTATTATTTATGGATCAATTTTTTCCTCCTTGAAAAGAAAAAAAAAAAAAACTAATTCGAAAATTTGATAATTCAAATTTCTTTTTTTTTTTTTTTTTTCACCAATCACCTCAGTCGAAAGAATCTTCATCAGTCCTCAGCTGTGACATCTCCGCCGACGACAAATTCATCGTGACCGGTTCCGGTGACAAGAAAGCAACAGTTTATGAAGTGATGTATTAAATAATAATAAACATGATTTGTAAAATTTTTCAACATGTAAATAGGACGAAAATGCTAGGGACAACGAAAGTGTGATTACCATGAGTATATAGACGCCTTAGACGCCTAGTTTGTATAATAACTCCGAGAGACAGCTGTTGGATGACATTAAATAACTTCATTTCTAAGAAAGGCCATTTGCACTGTCAACATGTGCCACCTACTGTGTACATTAATTTTAATTATACGGATACTTCCGTTCAAACTTTGATGTGTGCATTATGTAATTATACTGGAAATATTTCCAATGTACATAATCTCATGTTTTAGAAAATGAAAAAATAACTATTTATTTTGTTGTTCTATTGAATTCAATCATTTTAAACTACTTGTACATAGAGATAGCTTCAATTATTTTCATTAATTTTACATCACATAATTAGGAATTTGAAGATTTATTATCCTGTCCTATTTGTGATAAAACAAAAACGAAATGAGAATTTTATGCCTGCAGAAATTGTAATAAATGTTTCATATTTCTTAAATTTTTTTTTTTGAATTTTATTTTTCATTTATCCAAAATAATTAATTCTCAATTTTCAACTATCAGTGTGACATAAAAATAATGAATAATAACAAATGAAAGAAATAATCATCATTTATCTTACTCCCAAATTATCAAATAATAAAAAATAACAAAACAGGTGATATTATGCTTTTAATTTCATTATTTTTATTTTTGGTAACCACCAAGTATTTACATTATTTAGTGCGTGTAATTCATGTATACAAGGTTCGTTAAAAACATTAAATGTTTATGAATTCACGAGCCACCAGTTACCCTAAAGTTATTCATGTATTTACACCTTACACTGCGTACAGGATTTAAATGAAAACTTTGATATTCAATCAATTTGTATTCCATCCACTCGTTATTATTTTTACAATCGTCAATTTAATCCTCTAATTTTGGAGCGTCGATATGTATTTACATGTATAAAAAATTTCATCGACTCAGTGCAAAGGGAATTACGATATCAATACCAGACTACTCCTATAATTAATTAATCAACATTTTTTTTCATCATTATTAATTAACATTTTCATGGGTTTTAGCTCGTGGATTTGATAGGGAAAACCTTGTAAGGCGCATTAATGATTATTCAAAACACTTGACTCATTATTTTGTCTCTCCCTTTTTTCATTTCATTTTCTCAATATGTACAGTCTACAAATACATAACACAGGTATTTTACAGCTAATTTACATTTTACTGATAAGATAAACCGTTTGTTAATGAAAAAAAATAATAATTGACTTGAGTAAAAAGAACAACGAATCGACCACTCTATCGTTTCATCAATAAAAATCGAGATAATGTCGCAGGTAAATTATTCACAAAAAAATATTTATTACTCGTTACAACAATCTTCAAATGAATAAACAATTAAAATCCCTTGACATTCATTCAATCCAATTTTTTCACATAATTGTACATGTGGAAAAGAAAAGAATATACAAGACGGTTTTTAGAAATAAAAATATCATCTAGTCATTACTAACGAAAATAAATTCACTTCGGATTTATCTGTTAAATAGACAGGAGAAAGAGTCCTCCTCAGTGATTTCACTCTCATATCAGGATTACGCGCTTGGATTTTTCTTTTTTTTGCATTTATTAATTGCGAGCACTGAGAGGTGGTTTAAGTCGTTTGTGATGCCCAGATATCAATCGATTCATGTTTTTGATCATTAACGATGAAGGGGACGGTCAGTCACTGTCTGAACCCACGGGATTCATCTTTTTTCTCTTCTTCGCTTGCTTTGGTTTTGCAATCAATTCGTCCTAGAAGGAAAAAATTTTGATTATTATTATTATTATTCGGTAATTTTATATCATTTCTCCAATTTTCATAATTTTTGTTATCTAGGCGAAAGGTGAAGCATTGGAGCATTTTTTATATTTCCTAAGGAAATTAAGTTTAAAGCTTGAAAAAATATCTTTGATATTGAAAATTGAAAAATAGATCGCTTTCCCGTGTTTTATTTGCTCTACTTGTTGAAAAAAAAATGTCTGCGCATGCGCAACCCGAAACCCCATTGCGCATGCGCCGAGTCTCAGAGCCGTCGCCATTTTTTGGAGGTTTCGCAGTCAGTGCGCGGTCAGTGCTGCCCCGAGTTGCTGTTGCAGTTGCGCAGAAGAAAGTGAAAAGAGTCGATTTAGTGCCGTGTAGTGGTAAACAGTGAATATGAAAGGCGGGAAATCATCACAAGGACTCGGTGGAGGCCCAGTTTTGTTATTTCGTGGCTTTACGAGGATTTTTGGCGAGTTTATGAGTTGTATACCGCCCTAGTTTTCGTCAGTGGACAACAACAAATGTTTACATTGGCCCGACGTCTCTGTTTGTTTTGATAAACAGTTGATTGTAGAGATTTTTTGGTGGAACTAATGCTCTAGTATTAATTTGTTACTCTTCCATGTCATTTTATGAGACAATCGACACAAAGAAATGAAAATGGCAGCCAGTGTTGTATTTACAAGTAGTGAATTGAAGTACTTCGAGTGTTTAAAGGATTTTGGCAGGTGACAAAGACTCGTCGGGTGCTACATATCAAGAAAGTCATCATTTTGCTTTTTTTGGGTGTAAAGATGGAGATAAAGACTGCCGATAGCAACCTTTCTTCATTCAAAAACTATTGTTTCATGTGTTTCAAGTGTCTAGTGTTAAAAATTTATGTCTGTGTTTTTCTTTTTCATTCTTTTATTCTTTCTTTGTTCCACCGTTTGGAGGGTCTGACGAATTTTTTTGGAAGATGGATAAGTTGCATTTCCAAAAATTTGTAACAACGAACCCAAAAGATCGGCCAATAGCAGCCAGTGTTGTTTACAAACAGTGAATTCACAATATACCACGAAATTGATTTTTTTTTTGGTCCAATAAGGGCTAAAAGTGGTCATTAGCAGTCTTTCTTTGTCCAGAAACTGTTGTTTATGGTGTTTTAAGTGATAAAATCCTTCTCGTTGTGTTGATTCCGAGTCATTTGATGAGTGTTTTTTTTTCCATTCCCATAATTCAGTGAATTTGTGCGAATTGTGATAAGTGCAAATGAAATCAATTGTTTTGGAAGTGTGAGTGCATTTCAGAGGATTATAACATGAGGATTATTAAGAGAACTGAGGCAGTTGGCTGCTGTTTTCATCCAATGCCGGTGAGTCCTGATTTCAACTTTTGTATCTTTGTATTTATTATTTTTTTCTGAATTAATTCTAGGGCAATTTTTAATGAGAATGAAAAACTGAATGAATTTTATGAGAACAAATACAACATCATTTCAGAAGAAAATGTAGGAAGAGAGAAAAAAAAATCTTTTGACATTTTCTTCAAAAATAAGCACTAGTTATAGCAATATGATGATAAATTCACAATAATCAAAGCATCACTTGTCAAGAGAAGAAAATAATTTTCTCTCTCTGTTAAATATCAAATAATCATCTCTATAATGAACAATCGTTTGAAAAATGCTCGTTGTTAAATCCACGTACCTCACTACTTTGTTCACTACTCTCAGTTCCCCTGTCCCTCGGTGGTGGTCGTTTGTTAGCAGATCTCTCTCTCGTACTAGCCCCCACCCTCTTGTGCCCCTTTCCCCCAGCAGTCGATGATGTATGTTTCCTCGGGCTAGAAATCGGTGGTGATTCATTCTCCTCATTGACCTCAGCAAGTGCAAACAAATCTCCATAGCTCTTTCTCAGGGAATCACTGCTGGCGGCTTGTGCCTGCTGCAGTGCCTTCTGCATATTCTCAGTCTGGTACAATTGAAGATCAGCTGAGGCACGACAGTGTTGTCTCAACTGATCCAGATGACCCAATACTTGTTCACCTGTTGGTGGACCAGTCGCCTGTTGATTCTGTTTTGCACCAGCTCGTTTTCGCTTGTTGGGACTGGTTGCTGGGTACCTCGAGCTCAATAAATTAGCAAGTAGTTCAGCGAGTTTGTCTTCGTAATCACGACACCAGTAGCGAAGGGCTGCTACGACGAACATGTCGCCATCGGTGTTTTGACGGGTGAATAGTTGTCTCAGTAGTTCTAGGGTTGGTCTGGATTGGAAAACATGTGACAAATCATGGAATAATTTTTTTATAATTTAATCGTAATGAATTACCTCTCTTGCTTGAGCATAAATAAAATAGCAGTGAGTGCCTCAGCATGATCCCTAAACTGCAATTTTGGTAATACAGGCAGTACATATTTGATCGGAAAGTCATGTGCAAATGTCAATTGCCAGAAGCAGTACTGTTCAAAGGTCTCCCAGTTTAAGCTAACAGTGAGAAGATTCATGAATGAATCCTTCTCCAGCATCTTCAGTTGTCCCTGCATTATCTGACAGACTAGTTCCTGGAGTTGGCAGGAGTCGACTGTTGATACCACCAGGTGCAGGAGTTGGGCATTACCTAGGGCAATTCCCTGGAACCCTGTAAACACATCTGGAAGGAGATAGCAGAGGAGGAAGACACTGTCTTCGTGGCACAACTGAAAGATTAAATGAAAATGCTCGTTGATTAACAATTATTAATTATTATTAATTAATGCATTTGAATTGTCATGTTGTACCTTAAGATCTGTCAAGAGACACGTCTCCAGCTTCTTATCTCTCTGGGCACAAAAGTCTTTATAAACAGAGGCTTTAACTTCACTCGTGACATTGCTAGCCAATCCCTCACGTTTCTCCTCTTCTCGTCCCCATACTTTGAGAAAATAAAGTAGAAGGTAACCAATTCTCGGTTGAATCTTCTGCAACTCCGCCAGGACGTGGCCTATAAATTTCTTCCTGTTGTCTTCCTCCTGACATAATTGAAAGAAATTACGAAACATTACGAAGACTGGAGTACTTATGGTGTCGGTTAAAGCTTCATCGTTGGAATTATCAGCCGGGAATATCGAAGCAGTTATCTGGGACTCGAGAATCGTCGACAGGCACATGGCAAGTGGTGCTATCATGTCGGCTCCAACGTCATCTTCAATGATCATCTGAACAATTGTCTCCATTATCTGGCATTTAGATTCGTTGTCTGTTTCAGTGTACAAGTTCTCGACGGCTCTCTTTAGCTCCTCTGGCTCAATTATTATGTTCAGTAGCGATGTCAATTCGTCTTCCTTCTTGATGCAGTTGGAGTTCTTCTGGTCTTTTTTATTCAGTTTAACTTTTGATAGGGGCAGGTCTTCGTCATCCTCCTCCGAGTCTACTTTTGTTATTCGAGGCATTATCTCATCCTCATCGTCACTGAAGGCTGCCTCGTGCTCCTGATCCAGATGATTGTTTTCGTTCAAGCTCACACTGTTGTCCAACATGAGGCCTGGCCCAAAATCCTTGAGCTCATCGATTTTACCTGAATATAGGGGAACCTTATTACCTGCTACTGAGGTAATTGTGGTTTGATACAAAAAAATATTGTTAGTTTAGGGAGATTTCTGCAGTCAAGAGAGAAATGTCAGATAATTGCATAGGAGAGAGTGAAATAAACCGTCGCGAAAAACAAAAAAACAAAAAAAAATTAATGAAAATGATGGTTAATAATGTGGCCATGCAAATTACCAATGATAAAAAATTAAAAATTAAAAATTAAAAATTAAAAAGAAAAAAAAAGTCACCAGGATCAGCATTAGGTGGTAGACAAAATTCCTTGAATGTCTCCCTGATTTTAGCCCTCAACTCTCGATCCAGCTTAGGACTGTCAAAAAGTGGATACAAACTTGGTAAAACTCGTTTCTCAAGTATTTGTTTCAGTGACGAAAATATTCCGTTTCTAACCTTCTCCGTCAGCGTTGGATGAAAGTTTGGTATTATCTATTATTATTGGAAAAAATAATTGCCAGTTATTATAGTAATAAAAATGGACTGAACTAACTGAATGAATGAAGTAATTTGGATTATCGATTTGATTTGCACACCACTCACCCTGCAGAGAAAGTCTAAAAGTGTGGCAGTGACAGCAGGATGTGACCTCATTGAATTGTGCATGACGAGAATGGCAGGCTCAATGTTCATGATGTTGTCTTTGTCAGGATCGAAGAACAGCCAGTCGTAGAATAGGGCTAGTTTGGCGTTGCTGGTGGCTACAGTGGATGTGCACGTCGTCAATAACCAGCCAATGACTGCCCATCTGGGAATAATGTCCGAGCAGAGTAGTTCGTTTGTCGGATGAATGACTCCCACGATAAAACGAATCAAGTCACACCTCAGGGATTGTGACTCTGGTGTCGCCAAGTACTGCCTTTGAAACCAGTCCTGGTACCTCTTGTGATTGCCAAATCTCACTTGGCTCGTGAGAAAAACAAGCTTTCGCTCCATGTCTGGGGTCAATCTCGACTGTAGAAATCTTCTCGAGGTTCTTGTCTCCAGGAGTTGGAGGATTCCAGTGAAACTAGGGCAGATGGACTTTGGGCTTATCAGGAGGTCCCTCCAGAGTACCTCAAACTCTGATATTCTGGCGACATTCTGCAGCAAACGAACCAGGTCTCTGCCTATGACTAGACAGTCGACCATTCGCTCTCGAAGCAGGGAAACTGTGAATACTATTTCCTTCTGTCTGAGGACCATTAAATGGGGGGCACTGTGATCCTCAATTAGTCTCAAGTAGGTGTAGACGATTGAGGCGACGAGGAAGGGGAATTTGTCGAGCCATGGCCGACACTCCTGGAATATCTCCAGAAGGGCTTCGACTAAGTAGAGATTGCGGACTGATGTGTCACCACCAGCTGCGTGTCTCAGCAAACTCAGGCACAAGTTGTCAATTCCAGCTACACTGGTTCGAATCATCTCTCGGAGGAGCCACAACAGTTGACCTCGACCTGTGTCGTGGAGGCGAAGGTAACGCTCGAGTACCAGTTGGTTCAAGTGGGCTAGCACTATTCCCAGACCGTCACGTGTTATTAGAGTTAAGTCTCGGTAGCTCTTTGCTGCTTCTTGGGGATCTGTTAGGATCACCACGAGGAGACCCAGGGATACTTCCTCGTGGGCTTTCTCTTTGCAGACTGCATTGGTTAAGGTGTCGTGGGCCTCTTTTTCGGAGAGACCCGAGGTCAGGGTTTGCAGGACTGTGTGGCATCTTTCAAATTTCTGAAATGATCAATTAACAAGTTGAGAGTTGTTGAAAATTTTCTTCCATTGGTGAGGATATTTCAAGGTTTTCTTTTTCTAACCAATTGACATGTCAAAAAAACAAGATATTTAAATTACTAGCTATCATTTCTTTGGAAAAAAAAAAGAAAAAAAAATCAACTTGTCACTATATTTCAAATCTCCCGCTGACAATAATCTGAGAAAAATGCTATATACGTGGCGCCTCCATGCACGTCGAAAAATCCCTCCCTCCGAAGTACTCACACAACTAATACATGGTGGAAAACACGTTACAACACCCGGAATACGTACATCCACAATTCCAAATAGTATTTAATGTAATATTAATAATTGTGTTACCTCCTCCAACTCGTCCTTGTTCTCAATGCAGGATGTTGTAAATAACCTCGACGAAGTCACTTTAGCCTGTTCCATCGTAGCACCAATGATGTTGCACCAGTGGTTATCGCCGAGTGATTTAAAAACCAAAAGATACTCTCTCCATTAAATAAACCGTTTATTTTAATACTCTCATATAAATACGTATACATATACATACACATATGTACATACATATCATGTATGTGAATATGGATATGTCAATGTATAATTTATTTATGGATTATTATTATTATTATTATTATTATTATCCTATTATTTTATTTTCAATTTCAATTATTATGATTTTATTTTTCTCTATCGCCAAGTGGTTGTGCACTGCCGGCAGTATCTGGGCCCTCAGCCCTGTGCCCCTGGGCCACAGTCACCACCGTGCATCATGTGTTTTCAGTTTCTTCCACTACTACTATATATCCCTCTGTCCTTTCGTCTGTTCTCTTTCGTTCTGTTCTGTTCCTTCAATTTCTTTTCCTCTTCTTTCTCCTTCTCTTCCCACTACCCCTACCCGTCCAGTTTTCTCCTTCTTTTTTTTGCTTTTTATTATAATACGATAGGATTACGATGTATATACTCTCACTCGGTGAAACTGTTCTGTGTGATGTTCTGTTCTCTACGCCTCTATTGCCTCCTCCACGTTATTCCACTCTATCTCACTCGCCTCTGTTTATGCCGCTTGTGCCCTCGTGCTCTTGTACCACCGAGCAACCCCACCGTGCAAGCGTTCGTGTGCGATTGCGCGCCGATGCCCGACAATGCCCGACAATGCCCCACTATCTTCCCAACGTTCGAGTCATATCCCCCCCCACTCTTAACAGCCATTGCCAATTGGAGACGTTTATACCGTGTATAGCATTCGTCCAGGGGTGGTGGGGATTTTGTTGGTTTGGAGCAACATTTTTTTACAATGCGCAGGCGTCCGGAGCTTTTGGGTGTGCGATGATCAGCGATGATGCTGGGGAATGCTACGTAGGACGCTGAAATATTGAGATATTCAGGGGATGAACATTTTTATTTTGTGATTTTTTTTTTCATTTTTGTGTTGAATAAACTGCATTTTTTGACAATATGAATTGTTTCTTGAGGTTATGGAAGAGTGAGGGGGGAGAGGACATAACCCCAGTTATGGTTTCATTTCTGTTTGATTAGTTATAGTTAGTTGTTATTATGAAAAAATTGTTACGGAATTTATATTGAGAGATGATGCATTGTAATGATGATTTTTAATTGAAGAGAATTAAGACGGTGGGTGGGTTTCAAGGGAATGAGAATGTGTAAATTGTAGGGGTTGAGGTTATGTTCGTTATGGCCACCTGATTTTTGCTCCTTTTTCAATTTTATTTCACAAAATTTTAACAATTAAATTATTAATATCAATAGCAAAGAGGTGAAACTGTAATTCGTAATCCCTTTAAATGCTTTCGACTCGATATTTCTCATATTAATGTCCTGAAAACAAAGGCTTTCGTTTATTATTATTGAATGAATTTTTAAATCTTTTCTTCATTTCTCTCTTCTATTTTGACATTACCTATTCGTGAAATACTGGTGGCTGATCGAAAGGAATTCAATATGAATTATCGCATCATGGCTAATTGCACATGTGCAGGCATGCATTCAGCTGGATGAGAACACCGAGATTTTTTTTTCTCTTCTTGTTTTAGAATTATGGGAAGATTACATCAGCAATGGAAATGGAATTGTGAATCATTGTTCTGTGCTCTTTGCATAGGGAAGATTTTCGTTTATTATTCGATAGACAAAGGAATAAGAAGAGCTGGGTCACGAGGTTAGGAACAGGATGAACTAGTTCAGGTTTTTATTCTGAGAATGTCGGAAGGGATGTTTCAGTATCATTAGAGACCTAACATCATTGTTTTTCGATAGTGCTGGAGAGTAAATTAGGCATATGGATTATGGAATCGCTCCCACAAGATGAGATGTGTATTCTTTTTCCATATCGTGGCTCCATCTTCATTGAAGTTCATTTACGATTTAGGAAGATCCGATCAATTAGCCCCTCGTGTATAGATATTCCAAATTTTTATTTTTTTCCTCATTGAAGTAGAAAACTACTTCAAAAGGAGAAAATTGCGTGCTAATAAAAAACATGTGCTAGTTAGTACTTTTTTTAAAATAAATTTTATACATGAGGGGCTAATTGATCGGATCTATTTAGGAGGAGTATGAGTAATTTCTGGGGGGATTGATTGAAGAGTGAAGAGTAAATAATTCAAGTATTTGTTTCCATGTTTTTATTCAAACGGTACATTCGGGCTTTTGACAACTGGGACAACATTTTATGACTAGATTTTTGGTTTATTCTTCGTTACTGTTGGTGTATTTTAGAAATAGGTGAAAAAATTGGAGATGGAATGTCCTAAGTACACATTTCAGGCCAATTTTTTTTTTTTCAATCTGTAGTATGTTTTAAGCCAATTAAAGCGATTTGAATGAATTATTACAATCCAAAAAATCCATTGAAAATGAAAAATCCACAATATATACATTGAATTTCACTCAATCGATAATTAGTTATCAATGCTTTCTTTTCTCTTTCATTTTTCTATTTTAATTAATAAAAGTTCTTTTTTTTTCACATGTTCAGAGAAATGTCAAGGGTTATAATGATTCCCTAGAAAACGTGCGAACATTGTGCGCTACGTTTTACCCTTCTTGAATCTCTGGCGTGCTTGGGCCTTGCTGTATTTCGGGTGTTTCTCGTGATTCTTGCCGGTTGCGGTAGCTCCTTGGGCTTCTGTAGTTTCATCCCCTAGTAACTCGATTGGAGGTTCTAATAGGGATTTTCTCTGGCATTTCACAAAGTAACGGAATCCTTTGGCTGCAGCAAAACCCAGCATTGCGATTGAGATTGTTAGGAGGGCCATTAACACTGGATGCTGAAATAAAGTTGATTATTATTTTTCAATTTTAAAGTAGAATTTTTCTCAAAAAGTATTCCAACGAAATTTTTCAGTTTCTATGGTCTCAAGTATGACTTGAGTGATGAATGAATGATAGTAACACAAAGGGTCACAGAAAAGTCGAAAGGAATTCAAGACCAGGAGGAATTATTTCAGGGGAACGAATTGACCATTAAATGACCAATTGATTATTAAAAAAACAATTACCGTTAATGTCGGCTTATTAGTGAAAACATAATCAGCAATGACGACAATAACACCGAGAATTATGCCAATTCCAGCGCCAAGCCAAGGTATCTGTTGATCCGCTGCAAATACATATTTTTCTCCTCGTATTAAAGTTATTTTTAACTTTCTCCGCATTCACTCACCTCTCTGGTCCTTTATTAGCGATCTTGTCGCTTTATTGATAGCTTCTAGAATGTCAGGATCATTAGGTTGAAGATTTAAAGCTTGTCCGTATGAGTGGAGAGCCTCGCTGAAGCGAAACGTGTGGAATTCCACTTCCGCCTTGCGGTAATATCCCTGACGAGTATTTTTTTATATTCGATATAATAAAAATCATATTCGATAGACTCTAAGAAAATTGAATATGGCTGATGCAATATTCGTCAGTAAAAAATTTAATTTTGGTACTTTCTGAGGGTTCAAGACCCTCACGTGAATCACGTATGTGAATTGACAGTGTGCATTTACACGATCCACGGTAGTTTTGACCGTGGACCCTCAACTTCTACTTGTCAAAATATTAATTCGTCGAATACGAATATCACTCTAGATTAACGTAGAAATTGAGGATCCACGGTAGAAATTACCTTGAATCCACGGGAAAACGTCCCATACATCCAGGGTTAAAGTTACCATAAAGCGCGTGAATAGACACTGCCAATTTTTTTTCCCTAGCTTCAACTTTATTATATTCTATTCTATGCTTCTTTGGAATTTTTCAATTGTACAGTACTTTTGTCCAATCTGGGTTGAGATTTATCGTCATCACTGCATCCTCCATTGCGAAGTGATATTGCTGCATTTTTAGAAATACCAAGGATCTGTTGCTGTACAAGGAATAATTCTCTGGGTCCAATTTTATCGCGTGGGTGTAATGAAACATTGCTTCTGCATATTTCTGCTGTTTCACGCAGTCGTTGCCCTGTTCTTTCAATTTCTGCACCTGAAAATGGATCATCATCCAAAATGATGATAATAATTATGTTTTTTTTATTTTTATCTCAACGCTTGAAAATCTCTATTCATTGTCTTTGAAAATGACAATTTATTCGTCGGAATTCTCACCTTGTCTTTCTCCTCGCTCGTCATAATTCAATTATATTGGAGCATTAGCCACACTCCTGATAGGTATCTTGGAAAAATTATCTATACTAGGTTCAGTCTCGTTGTACTCTAGTTCAATATACCCTGTGGGGGGAGTGTACTGTTGTAACACGACAAGTGCCGTAATATTCTTTCTGCAACCCTTATTTTTCCTGCATGTGCTGCATTGTGTGTGAAGAAAACATCAGCAGCAGGAGAATGTGTCATGGCGCAACGCATGCAGGTTGCCATTTTTCTCATGTGTGTGTATTTTGATGAAGATGGACCTAGTTCTTTCTCTCATAAATATCTCAACCACGGATAAGGCAAGCAGATAACCCCCAAGAATCTAGCATGCGATCTGTAATAAATACACAATGCACCAATGAATCTTTATTTAATCAATACTCTGTGTGCAATCGTGCATTGACACGATTAAATAAAAAACCCAAGTGACATATTACTCACAGCCAACATAACCACGAAATCATAACTTGTGTCTCTGTGTTTGTTTATTACAGACAGATCGGATGCTAGATTAATTCCAGTGGTTATCTGCTTTTCTGGGTTTAGATATTTGTGAGATCTGGGCCTATTTCATTTTCATGAAATCCTCACAAATTGGCGGCTAGGATTGAATGAAAATGTGTTATTTAAAAAATGAAAAATTAAGGCTTGTTTAATTAATTAAAAAAAAAAAACAAATGGATTTATTCCAACTAATTGTAGATGAAACAACATTCCGATTATTGAGGAAAAATATAGAGCCCATTGTTTCATATTTATACACATTTCTTCAATTTTCTCAAGCACAAACAGTATATATTGCGGCACAGTGCAAATACAATAGATAATGAAAATGATTAAACAGTTATCGATCTCTACATTCCTGATATTCCTACTGCAAAAGGTCCTTGTAACTTTGTAACGTTGGTTTCTATAGGAATTCATCAGGAAAATGTGTAGAATTGAAAAACTGTTGAGACAATTACAAACATATTAATCGATGATTGCAATTTCTGCAATGGGGTTGAGGCTTGAATAAACAACACATTTCTATTCTTCATTCATTTTTTTTATTACTAGTATTTCTTTTGCCATCACAGTGAGTAGAGACATCAGAAACAAACTACAGTAGTTGACGAAGCAGCACAAGCAATTATCGTATCATATTCTCAAGTAAAATTGGAACGATTTAACACAGTTATAAGTGAGTTGTTCTAACAAACGTACATGTAATAGTTATATGTATTTTATGAAATAAGCCCACATCAATATAATATGCGGCAATTTCCACCCAAAATAACAACATCTTTACCATTTCTCCATAATGAAGATGAATGACTTTCGTAAACTATGACTGGTCCTTATACATATGAACATAAATAAAATGGTGCAATTGTCCCACCACTATTGATCCTTTCGTAAAAAAAAAGTAATGACAGTTGGTTATTTATTTCTCATATTATCGAACATTTTTCATAGTAATAATTGATCCGATTATCACTTTTCATTTGGTGATTTAATATACTTTTTATTCATGAGGATAAATCCTCAATTTAATTTCAATAATTCTGCTTTAGAAAAGAAAAAAATTTTGTTTCAAAAATGTGTTCCTTCAAATATTGTTAATTATTGCCGCCACGGTTTATAAAAATAGTTGGTTATAAATATGTAAAAAAAGTATATATATATTTTTTGTTTTCAAATGTTCAAAGCACTTCTGGATTGAATTTTGCACAAGACAATTATTTGTTCATTATTTAATTGAAAAACGGAATAAGTGAATTATTTTCAATCGTCAAGTCTATTATCAGATTCTGTTTCTCTATTTGATCAATTGCATATTACCCACAACATTGATAAATTTTATTGATTAATACTTTATCCCTCGTTCGTTCCCTCAAACCCCCCGTGATAGCCGACGTAATAGGTAGATGATTCCCTCTTGTTCGATTCGAAAATCCTCTGCTGCAGCATCTCAGAAGCTTCCACACTCACGCAGTACGCGATTGCCGAGAGGAAGTGGTGGACGGAAGTTATTAATTACCTAAAAGTACAATAAATGTCAATTTTACTAGAGTTAATAATCTTCAGGGGGGTGATTTGATGAAATTTCAATTTTTTTTTCAATAGCAAGAAATAACAATTCTTTAACTTGCTTGAATATTCAGCTACAAATTACGCTCAAGAATATATATATTTTCCAGAATTTTTGGAATTTATGTCAATATTTCATCTCATGGAATAATTCAACTGACTGATTTGCATTAAATTTCAAATTTTTCATCAACAAATTGCTCTTAATCATTTATTATACAATTGATGATCTTCCGTACCACTCCGTGATTCTCGTGGCAGGGGCACTCTTCGCCTCTTGGAAATTTTCTCAAGTTGCGGAATATGTTGAGCTGGTGGTGTGACACTTCGATGTATTTCTTGAATAGAACCCAGGTGACACTCTCGTTGCAAGGCGGGGTGGTCAATGAGCCGAGATAAGTCCAGTAGCCATTGTCATCTGATACCGGAAATTAAACAATGCTCATTATGTAATGTCATTATGTAATTTTTGACAATTTTTTCTCAATATTCAATATTGAATATCCATTCAATAGGAAATTTGCATTTTTATTGTCCATGCTAATTGCCATAAATTAAACCAAACCCACTACTGGCGGCCCATGAATTCTCAGCCGAAAGGGCATTGAAAAACCTGAAAAGAAAAGCTTGAAAAAAAGCGAGGCTGGAGTAGAGTATTTTTCAACATTTTTTGAAATTATTTATCCTCTTCAGTTGAAACTTTTTCCATTCCTCATTTCATTTATTTTTATTTAGTCCCAAGGGCTCTTGAAGACTCAGTTGCTACACAAAAACGTAATATGTGTTGTAAAAACTTGAAATTTAAGCCGTTAACATTATTAAAGTAAATAATGTTATAAAAAAATATTCTCTACTCGCTTTTCAAAGAAGAAAAAAATTATGCAAGTTTCCCATTCGTTTCATAATATTCATTGTGAGAGGCTTTCTGCTCACTGCTGCATAATCAGTACGTCTGAATATTCAAATATGCAGTTGCCTCTTTTCCTCAATTGTCTTTGTGCACGAAGAGAAATTTTTTAGAAAAATTCTAGTGCCGGCACTAGAAATTTTATTGGAGAAAACGTGAATTTTTTCCCGTATTTCTGTGAAAATTTCACAGAAATCCCCAGAAATTTTACCAGAAATACCAAGAAATTTGACCTTAACACCACTAGAATTTTTCACAGCCGGTGGATTGTGATTTTTTTCCAGTACTCGTATTAGAATTTTTCTAGAAAATTTCTCTCCGTGTGTCTACATTCATGCAAGAGATAAATTAAAGTGATAATTGAATACGAATCATTCGACAGACATGTGCGCTGTGCCGACGCATCGTGTGAGATGTCTAGCGTTTTTTTTTTATTCGACGTATGTATACCTGGCGAACAAAAGTAGCAGAATTAAATTTTTTATATTGGATATTTTACAGCTTATTATGAGCTAATTTTTAATGGCTTTCAAAATATTTCCTGCCAATGCCATTTTAAAAAAACCTATCCATGCTAACTTTTACGTAAGTTGGCAAAAAATATGATTAAACCCTTCGATTACTCGCACTCATCACGCGCTCGGTCACCATAGCGCTGTTGCCACATTGTTGGCCCTTACCACCTTACTGTGCGCGCATTTCAAGTGTGGCTGCGAATATAGCAATACTGTCGCTCGAGGGGTCGAGAGGGACTCACTCGCACCGGACGGTGCGGCGCGGTACGGCGCGGCGCGTATAAAATGAACTTATAATGGGCTGCAAATTATTCAATATCGAAAATTCAATTCTGCTAATTTTGTCTGCCAGGTTTACAAAACAGGTTTTTTTTTCGTGCCATTTAAAGCATTCCAAATGGTAACACCCGTGAATATGTACCAACCTTGAAAACCACACTTGTTATCGGGGCGAATTATTCTGTCTGCCCATCTCATGCATGGGTTAATGCATCTACCGGCGCGTCCACCTCGTACTATTCAATTTTAGTTCAAGTATAAATTATTTATTATAATTTTTATTTTATATTCACTCTTTTTTTTTAACAAGGTATCATCTTCACAGTGAAAATGAGTTTAAATTATTATCTCTCATCCGAGAAGACCAATTATGTCTGAAAGTAATAATAACTTGGTGCTTTTGAATGACAGGAAACTACAAATCATTCGGTTTGACGACTTTTTTAGATGAGAAATTTATCATCTGTGGAAATTATTTAGAAACGTTTCAGGGAATTTGTGACCCATTCCTCGAGGTATTTTTTTTTTTTTTTGTTCAAGAGCTGAGACGCTGATTCTTTGCAACCTCTGCAATTCTGTTGGCCGTTTAATAATTTCTTTCTATTTTAATCAGAGTGCTGGGACTCACCTGGCAAAAGTTTGCTCGGATCTATTGGATCGTCGATCTCAATCATTTCGTCCTTGTGGGAGACGTAAGGCAACATTCGGGCAATCTTGTCCATTTCTTCGTGTGCTTTTCCCACCTGAAAATAATTACAGCCATATTGGATAAATTGAAATCAGATCAATAGAAATAATCTTTCATTGTCATCTACTTTTTCCCACTATTGAAAAAATATGGGAAATTTTCTGGCAATTGATCAATTTATTTAACCCCAGGGCACCCATCAAGGTCGAAAAACACTGACTTATTCATAACTTGTCGATTATCGAAGGAAACATGAACAATCGATCGTTGGAATAATTGATAATGCACAACGCAAAGTAAAAGGAAAATATGTATAACATTCTTAGCGTGATAAGAAGGAGAACGTTGACGATGAACACGTAAGGGAAAAGACGAGTGATATAGGCAACAATTTGAGGTCTTGCACAACAGGTTGTTTCATTTTTCCCTCCCGCTTTATTTATTCGTTAATTCGTGGAATAAAGTTTGTGTGTACAATTGTACACACAATGACGAACGTCATACTCCAGACGCCGTATAATTTGCATCGTAGCGATGACGCTCGTCAATTTCTGAGTTACCTAACACGAATTTTCAATTATCCAAAACGAATTAACTATATGTATGTATGGAGAAGAGCAATGAGCGAGAAAGGGGAGGGGATAAAAAGAAGTTTATGCAATAGTTTCAGTTTAAGTTTGGGGATGTATTTTCTTACGTAAAGCGATCATGTGCATCCGTAAAAGTGAAACGGTTGTGTAAACTTTGTCATTGCTCGGGTTTAAGGATAAACAAATGCCTTCTTGACGTCATTGAAAAGTCGAGGTTTTTCATATACATTTTTTTTTCCAAGGGAATAACTTACTTTGAGAAAAACACCGAGCACGGCGAGACCGTCTGGTGCTTTTGCTGCTTCAGCGAAGGTTCGGTACTTTGTTGTATTCCAATGAACCAGATGCAACTAAAATCCGCAAAGACAATTGAAATTAATCATTTGTTTTTTTTTTTGATGCTATTTTAAAATTGTCTTCAAAATCTATTCGTCTCCGTTCAACAAAGCAAATGTAAAACGGTGGATTCTGCTCCGGTACATTTTTTTATCACTGCATCACTAATTAAATCTCAGAAAAAAAAACGTCATTTATTTGGCTTGCATTACGCAAACTTATTCACAAAATGATAACAACTCGAGATATGTCATCACATTATCAATGAATATCTAACATTCAAAAAATTACTCATACGATTGTTTGACTAGTTTCACCGGAAATTGATTAAATTGATTTGATTGAAATCACCTCTCCAGCGAATGCCTGTCCATCGACAGTGTGTTCAGAACCTCTAGAATCGCTGCAGCCCCAGTGACAATGATACTGCTCAAGCTTGTAAATGTCATCCATCAATGGACCACCAGTCAGAACTGTAATTCAGTGGTAGTTATTTTCAACAATTCTTGAAATGAACAAACGCTTGAAGCCACCAAGCTTAATTTCTAATACTGGATGGAACCAGACGTGATGAATCTTAATCAACTTCAATTATTAAAAATTTACGGAAACACTCTCATAAAAATGTCGGTCAGAGTTGTTTTGATATTTTGCAGAACATGTCACATGATTGAGCAATGGAGAAAATAATACGTGTAATAGCGGATACGGGTCGTTTAGAATATATTCACTGGTTTACTTTTTATCATCAAGGGGGAACGCGAGGATCTAATGGATGAATCAGTCATATGATATACGACGCCGATACTTGGGGAACGATATCACCTTCGCGGTGTAATTATCCGATTACAGGAGACGTTTATTATCTTGTTCCGAGGCGAATTTATTTCATTGGGGGATTGATTATTTATGAGGTGAGGGGACGATGACCTCGGTGCCTTTCACCCCGCTACCGAAGGAATTCATCGGGAAAAACTGATGATTCATTATTTATTAATATATTAAATGAATTACGTGAATTAAGTTCATTTTAGCATGTCAATGTTCTTAAATGGAACTCGACATTACTGGATAAATAATTTCAAAATTATTCATTTCATTGAAATTACGAGGAGAATATGGTGGATTATTCTTTCTTTGGCTGATATTTTTCAGTGCAACCAAATTTTCCTCGCATTTCGGTAGTTATTTTTTCATTTCCCCGAGGCCACTCCATTTATATCAACTTTGCACTGAAATGAATAGTAATGAAAAAACTCACGTGTTCCCTCGCCATCGCAGTCAATGCGCCAACAGTAACCTGGATTGACAAGTTTTCTCGATGCAGAAGCGGGATATTTCCATCTCAGTGGTTTGCTGCTGAGGGCCTCGTGATCAGACTCAGCGCGATCGGTTTCAATATTAACCGGGCTCTGTCTAGACCCCGCAGCCATTGGGAATCTCTCCACCCAAGTGCTGGGACCTGTTGTCAATTCATCAAATAAAAAGTGGAAAAGTAGAAAATTGCGTTTCTCCTCATATAGCGTTGCTATTTTTGCTGATAAATTAGCAATGTGCTTTCGAATAGTCATTTTGCAGACATCGATGAAATAGTATTTATATTAGAAAAATTGAATAATAAATTTTGCAAAAATTATCATCAAATTTAATCTATTCAATCCGTGCGGGTGATTAGATTAACCTCAGGAAGAGGTGATACGGTGTAGAGTTTTCACCTCTCTTTCAATAAAATTAATATGAAAAGTATTCATTAGAGGAGAATGAAATTCACGACTTTTTCCGTTTTTCACTTGAATAAAAATATAGGTTTTTTTTTTACTCAAATCGTTTGTATGGGGTATGTAATGTAATACATAGAATCGTTTTCCATCAATAACTCATTTGCGGGGAATCGCTTTCATTTTCGAAGGGCAATCGAGAACATTTTTTTTAGTCATTATCGGACCACTTGGAGGCGAAAATGAGGTCGTCTGTCTCGGCTGATTTTTCCTTGAAGTTTAGGAATAAATTTCAGTGAAGAAATTTTCCTCATTCTCTTCGAAGCAAACACAGACTTTAGGTTTGTTTTGAACGAGGTCACGAGACCAATAGAGCCTGCAAATGGATACGAACCGAGGACAAGGCCGTTCGGAGAACCCGACATTGAAGGTAGAAAAATTGTCACTGCAGGTCATCGCGTTTTTAATCAATTTCCGCAATTTTCCATACATCCGTGATATTAAACAAAGGGCGGGAGGTAATCGCACCCGATGGCTCTGTGAAAGCCCTGTTATAGTTAGGCGTAGTAGAGTGACACGCCCACAATGTAGAGACGTCAACGCGCGATCATGCATTTATCCATTATTATGCAGAGCCTTTTGGGTGAAAAAAAATATACTAATGACAGGCATTGATCGACATCTGTTTGTCAATATTCGGCTACCCGGGGGGGGGTCCATCTAATCAAAGCTTTACAAGAATGCTGTTGAATTATTTTCGAGTGAAAAAAAATATTGATAAAAAAAAATGTGAAATGGAACAAATAGGAGAATACGTAATTATTTTTTGTAACGAGGGGTTTTAGATTTTTTTTCACACTGAGAAATGGTCAAGACAGCTGAATCAGGGTATAAAGGATCGAAGCTTGAATTTCTACATTTTTTTCTTGGGAAAAAATTCAATTTTTTCATTGAAAAATTGCTGTCTCTAAAATGCCTAAAAAAAATTTTCAGGCATGTTTTCTTATAAAGTTTTCCACATAAGTTTAGTGCAAAAAATCCTGGCGCCGCAAAATTCTTTTCCAGTGGCCGTCAATTTGCAAGAGGAAACAAGCAATTATCAAGGCTATACGGGATATTGTTCCATGGTCACTTGGAAGGCAACCGCAATATTTTTCGTTGTAAGGATGAAATAAAATTTATTTCCACTTTTCAACGAAAAAGAGACATTTGTTTTCCTCGCATGATATTGCGTGTAAAACGAGACGATAAAAAAATCGAATAGTCGGTGATATGTTAATCAGAGTAGATAGACCACGTCCCACTGTCAATTACAAATGTAATCCGTCCGATGAATTCTTTTTATTCCCGTGATGTCAGTGAAATTCTATAAAAGCAGGCATTGGCTGCATTCTATTTTCTGATTCTCCATTGTTATGAATTATTCAACAGACGCCTATGGTTAATGCTATAGAGAGCAGCGAGCGAGTAGTGTTCATTTTGCCACATCACTACGTGATGAATGAAATTAATGTCTTTGAACTGAATAACGTTAAATGTGAAATTATCTCTTTAATGAGTGTTTTTAAAGTAAAATGTCAGATGAAATTTTCTCCTCCTCCTCTACAAAAGAGGTATCATGAAGTAATAACTGTCTTTGAACTGAATAATAACGCGTTAATTTATCTATGACGATGTGAAATTTTTCAACTGAAAAATTGATGAGGAATATATCTTAGAGTCTCAATTAATTAACCGAGAAAATTGCCTAGTTCACTGGAGATGATTCAGAATAGCCAGCAATGTATTATCCAATCAACCGAAAATGTTGAGTGACAATTACAGAACAGAACAACCAGTGGTATGGAGGAAAAACATACAACGATGAAAAATTTATGCTGCTATCTTTTTTTTATTTGACCGCGCGATTTATTGATACGGCATCAGCGTGTGCATTAGCAATCCCTTAAATTCATTCCTATTCATCAGCAATTCCTGATGTCACGTTGAGAGTTGGATGAAAACATGGGTTAAAATAATAAAAAAGAAAATATTGATTTCCGTTGACGGTGTGAGATCCATCCACTCTATTCAATATTTCATGTCCTACGCAAAGTGGTTTATGTGTACCTGCTGCATGGTACCAGTCACCGAAATCACTTTAATATTTGATACCAAAGTTCGATAAACTGTTTGACAATGCGATAACAGCGGTGGTAAAAATACAGAAACAATCATTCGTTTATTCTCGAGTGACAAGTTTTTATTGGCGTGGTACTTGGTATTCTCACTGGTTGATTATCTTTATGTTGTTTCAATAACCTTGGTACCTTTACGACACGTTGGTCGAATGATGCCCCGAGTCACGCGGAAATAATATTTTTTAATGAGTATTCATCGCCTCCGGTGACAACGACAAATGTGCAATTTGATATTTAATCGTTTACGAGTCGTGGAGAGAAATGAAAATAACGTATGTCAACATTTTAATTGGCATTGATTTTTGGGGAGATTGTACATCTAAATTTGGAAAAATTCATTTCCAAAAATTCCACCACCAATTGTTTTCTTTTTCATTTTTAAGCTTTTAAATGTAATTTAATTTACTTCTCCCCCCTATTAAAATTGCATGCTTGCCAGCAAGCAACTTTCTTTAATGGAACATCGGAAAAATTAATTACCATTTCTTGTGTAATCCCAGTCGCTTCTGCCGGCCATCTCGGGGGGTATTACCGGAAATTGAGATCGGAAAAATTAAGATCCGAGTATAGTCCACTCCCGCTCGTTTTGACCACCTGCGTTGACCTACCGCTTGTGAAAGTTTGCTCGCAGCGTTGTCCCTTTGTTGACCAACTTCGAACCGACGCACTAACTTTTACTTCCCGTAAATCGGTTAATTCCAACGCGTCCGTCTCTGCTCAATTAACAATGGGAATAACCCACTGTTTTACTTGAGACTCGATGCGAGAATAAAATAACGGCTCGAGACCGAGAGACTCAATTTGACACTTAACTTGAAAAAGATAATAATCGCTTATACTTGAGCTCCAACACGGTACGGTATAGTAATGCCTTCGTTTGCTGCCAGAATGCTTGTAAAGACCGGCCGGTTATCGTCTCGATTTATAAAACTCGTTGTCACGTGACTCTGTAGACACTTTGAGGCGCATGCGCGAGTAAATATTTACACGTGCATATTGCTGGAGTTCCCCCCCCCCCTCCCCCCC
>NW_021681694.1:46477-67574 GCF_001412515.2 Diachasma alloeum
CGGTGGGGAGTATACATATAGTTGTTACTATATAGTTCAATCATCCTATCTCCAGCTCTGAATATTTCATGGGGATAATTATAGTCAGGCAAGTTGACTTTATATTTTTTTTATGCTAATCCTGTTATTTTTGTAATGAAGAAGAAACTCAATAATAATAGGAAAAAAAAATTATTTTTATTGAATGATAATTTGTTTTGTTGAGCCTATTGCGAAATATCTGAATCACCTTGAGTATTTAACGAGAGTTCAATGTATCACTTGTTTCAAATCCTCTGAACAAACCCGATCCAAAAAGCCCCCTCGTTCTCCTTCCTTGAAACCGCTAAAATAAAAAAATCAACAATCAATCTTGATTGAGAAAAAAAAATCGGTAATCTGCACTCAAGCTCAAGTTCAATACAAAGTTGATAATTATGAGGTCACGATTTTCTCCGCTTCACTGCATTCATACTTTTATCGATAACTACATTTACGTTTATTACGCTGTTTTAATGCATTCTCCCCAAAGTTGGTATCGACCGTCTGATATCGCCTCTGATCCACTTCATTCACAAATTCGTGATAAATCCTGACGGTCTTATCAATTGTCTACCTTGAAAATTAACAGCCCTGCGGAAATTTTTTCGAAAATCAAACATGACATTGAAACAAATAAATGCCATTCAGCGAAATGAATGATGTTCTCGATCAAAATCAGTCGCAAATTCCATTTTCTCTCCATTAATAGCGATGAAAAATCTTGTTTATCTATCTATTTTCGTCCCCATATCTCGATATTTTGACAAGTCAAGTGGCAAACATTTTCACTTCTATTATTAGAATTGGTCATATGGTGTTAATAGTTGTAATGAGAGTGAAGTAAATCACATATCGTGATTGAAATTTCAACCAACAAGTCTCAAGGTCTTCAATCATTTGCTCGATGACAGCCATGATTTTTTGACTTATTAAACCCCTCAAACCCCCTTTTTACAGATTTATGTGATTAAGAATACGAAAATATTTACCCCATTAATCACTCGGTCTCACACATGCAAATTATCTCGCATACGTATTTAAATTTTCACACGTAACGCAACTCTATTTTGTCTTTTTTTAATGCCTCACGTGTTTTTAACCGGCACAATTATCTTATCTATATCGCACTGCACTTCATTCAATGAACATGTATGAAATATTCACTTTATCGAGGACATATTAAGGAACAAAAAAGTTGTTACGAAATATTCTGCGAGAAGTGTTATGCAAGAGGGCATAAATTTGAAGAGACTCCGGACATTTCTTGTTCTTGGTCGTAAAACTGGAAAAATTAATTGCCAACGGAAACTAAATGTTTCGTCTCCTATTTATTTATTGTCGACTTATTCATCCTGTGATAATTGGAGACTATTTTACGTAGAAAATCCCAGGTTTTGCAATGAATTCTTGTTATTTTACTCATTCTTTCGACTGTGATGTATTGTTTTTTTTTTTTTTCGTGAAATATCCATATCTATTTTTAGAAAAATTTCCTGAAAACAAAATGTAACTACTGATTTTTAGATAAATGAAACCGATAGTTATCATAATGGAGCAGATATTTGTAAAAAGGGAGTTGGTAGAATCGTTTTAACATATATCATGCCATATCAGAGAGATAAAAATATCATTCAGTGATAACTTTTAATGTTCAAAGGGGAAATGTTGGAAAATGGGGAGAGGTTACGAAATGGTTACGAAAAAAAAACGACCTTTAATGCTCATTCGACGAGTTTTATTTCCGCCTGGCTAGAGGATGATTTCAATGTGCATTTTACCCTCAACACAATGCTCCAATACATTTCTCAGGAAAAGACAATTTGGTCGCCTGGTTATTGCCTCTCCCGGGTATTGCCAATTCACAGAATACGTATTTCCACCTCAAAATGACTTTATTCGTTCATATTTTTACACAAATTTGTATATACCCTTAGCTCATTTCTCAGAATAATATTATTCATTATTTATACACATTTTACATTTTCGTTATTATCGTCGTATTCACGTCTCTGATGTAACTTCCCCTGAAATATTCCATATTGATTTGCTTATTTATTCATCCCTTCGTTCTCATGATACACCCCTTGGAAATAAACACTTTATTCATCGTTACAATCAGTTGATGAAAAATAATCCTAAAATTCGCATGGCAATCTATTCTAATTTAACGACACCCTGTCTTCTTATTAATGTTTTTATCTCGTTATCGTTTTATTCGCATTATTTATCTTTTATTCATCATTCAATATACAAAATGTTCTGATTGCTTCACGATTTCTAAAAAATCTAATTCTAAGGATGATGCAATGTTATCAATCGTCATTGGCGTTTCTTCGGTTCTTCAATGATTAACATTTGAAAAATATTCAATTGTGTTTCTTATCGCAATGATTTTTATTTTTATTATTCTCATTTTTCTCTTAAATAAACGCGTGGAAAAAATTGTGATTATTTCATGGAATTGTGAAGAAAAATCATCACGTTCTGGTCGTTGAATAAACTTTTATCCTGAAGAATTTTTTGTTGTATCATCGAGAGAATGTTTGGTTGTTTTTTTCTTTTTTTTTTTTCAATAAAATTCTGTCGATTTTTTCCACACGTGATATGTTAATTACCACTTAATTAAATTATTTACTAATGGAGGGGTGATAAAGCGAAGGAAAAGAAGAGCGAAATGGAATTGGCAAATATAAAAAATAGAATTGATCATTTTCCAATTCCTGATTACTTGGATGATAATTTTCCCATCACATTTATTCTCACGTGAATCAGATTAATGTTTCCAACTCGTAAGTATACAATGTCTCATTGTGTACATTGTGACGATGAACAAAGAATCTTGCTCTCGATCTCAAGTCACGTGTGATATGAAAGCGTGATATGATCTGGTAGCATTGTGAATTTAATCGCAAACATTTCAGTTGTTTTGTTTTGTGGAAGTGCATTAAAAAACATAATAATCAGCAGTTCAGCGATGTTTTACTGCCATTTGCAACGGTTTCTGATTTTTTTTTATCGTCATCAAACTGTCATTATTCATGTGATAAAAACATAATTAACATGAGAGTCAAATTTGATTGCGACTTGTTGTATTCATTAAGATGAAATAAAGAATTTAGATGTCAACGTCATGATTATTAATTGATATTTGCAGATAATCTCTCAGTATAACTGCTTCAAACCGTCATTATTCAAGTGATAAAAACGAAATTAACTGAACTATAATTTTATTTTCGACAGAATTGAGAATTTTTTATGTAAAAATCATGACAAATTGATGAATTGATTAGGAAACGGGTCATTATTTATGTGATAAAAACAAAATTAACGTCACTATAATTTTATTTTCCACAGAATAAAAAAGTTCTATGTAAAAATCATGACTAATTGATGAATTGCTTGGGGAAAATGGGTGGATGACGTTTACAATTGGGGTTATAATAAAATTTTTAAAAATATAAAATTCGTTGTATGAAAAACAAAAAGTATAAGCAACAGAGTTTAGCAATGCTTTACGGCGGTATGCAACTGCTTCTCATTTTTTTTATCGTCATCAAATTGTCATTGTTCATGTGATAAAAATGAAATTAACGTGAGGATCAAATTCTATACTGGCTTGTTGTATTCATCAAGACCAAGTAAAAAATTTAGATATCAACGTCAGGATTATTTTAATTGATATTTGCACATAATTTCTCAGTCTAACTGCTACTCCTCTCTTTAATCGTCGTTAAATTGTCATTATTCACCTGAATAGAGACAAAATCCATATCCATATAAAAAAAAAAATCATAACAATTTGATGAATGGGTCAGTGCCATTACAAATTGGTTATAAAATTTACAAAAATATAAAATCAATTCTGACGCAATGATTCCATCAAATGACAAATAATTCAAGCATGAACTCGTAGTTATTACACCTATTCTACATAAACATTAATTGTTTCAAGTAATTACGTGATAATTAGAATATTTTTATTATACATTCCAGTGGTATTACACTTGGTGTCGATAATTATTATCAATCGATTGATCATATATTTTGCACACACTTCCAACGAATCTCCACTCATTATTATCATTTTACGTAGCATCAACAGCCGAGGTCATTAGCGATGACAAAAGAAATTTCAGTTTCAACATTTTTTAATGTTTTTTTTTACGAAAATTCTTTTCAAACTCTGTATTTTAAAAATACCTGCACGAGGGATACTATTTTTATCACGTGTCCATAGATCATCGACACGTCATGAAATATTATATTTTAATAACAAAAAGCCATTATGTCACGGTTTATTCGTTTCATTTGTGTTTTTTAAAAATACCAATGTAAAAAAACTTACAGAAAAAATTGACATACAGTTATATATTAAGTACCACATTATTGGGCTCATCATCTTTTATTTCTACAACAGTAATTAAAAAAGTATCATTATAAAAACATTGGACAAGTCCAAATATTGTTGTGTCCAATTGACAATTCATTAATTTTCTCTGTAGTATTGGTTAATATCAATTTTTTGGTTTGGTAACTAGTCTACATTCTAATAACTGCCAATTATATTTTCCCTCGGTATATTCGATAGATTATTAAAATTATTAAAAACAACTGAAATTAATTAAAAATCAATTTTGTGCGTTTAAAATATAAAATTAGAATTAAGTATACATGAAATCAATTTTTTTTAAATTTTCCGAATAAAATGAAGAGGTGAGATTGAATACTGCCACCAGTCTCTAGAGCCGCCGCTTATCGAACCAATGATATTTAATTAAGCATTATATCAGATTATTTGCTCGATATTATAATGACATCTGGGTGTCATGGAAGCATTCTTGCAATTCATTTTTCACTTTAATTTATAATTGGTACATTTTTATAAAGATATTTTCCTCCTCTTATTTAAAATTTATTTATAGCATTTTCATACGTCTCTTGCTCTACCCCAGGTATTCTCTCGTCTCATTCGATGAACAATGAGACGGGAAAATGCCAACTCCAATGATTTTGAAGGCCAACGTCCTTGATCATGATTATTGATAGTTTTAATGAAAAAGAAAAAAAAACAATTCTGGCAGTGGTTTTGTCGTAAGTAATGACGATCCTTAAATCGATCGAAATATTATCCGATTAAGTATTGCCATAGGTGCACTGTACTTGGAGACACTTTATCAATTATATCAATAGTCCATTTTTTTTTGTCAATAAGCTTTTCAAGTTGTAGGCAGTCCCTTATTACTTAGAAAAATGGCACTGATTGCTGGGGAAACATGTCACTAATATCACCATCTGTTGCACCCGAAAAAATCAAGCTTTATTTTGAGATTTGTTAGTATTGTCTATTGAAAGAAAATTGAAAGTTAATGGGTAATATTCCAATAATTTTCAGCAGAATCAATCTTGAAATGACCATAAGATAAAAATTTCACAATTTATTTGAGTTTTATTTTCAAATCAAGACTTTCAAATCAATTTTTGTCAAAATATTGAAACAAGGCTTGTTTTTTCATTTTGGGTATTGAATTAATTATTAAAATGGGAAATTAATGCTTTCTATTTTTCGTTAAGATGAGAAAAATTTCATTAATTTTACTACTGACGGTATGCGTTCTGACTGTCGGTGTTTTTTTTCTTTCGATGATTTTTTTGGCTTTTAGTCTTGCTTGAGTTTGAGTCTCCGAGCATCGTTGGTATGTGATTATTTCTTCGTGAATGTGACTTATTTTGTTAGGGTGGCACGTAGGGCGGTGGCTTTCTGTATGTTGGCGTTGGTTTCGGCCGATTCTGACGATTATTGTCGGATGTACGGGCGAATGGGGGAGGGGGTTGATATGGCTCCTCTGAATTTTCTTTTGGTAACATTGGCTGATCAGCACCGTCGTCTGATTTTTGATACTCAGGGGGTGGCAGAGGAGGCTTCTCCTCCTTCAGGATAACTGGTGATTTGTTGCCTACAAGAAGTTAACAAACTAATTGATTCATTTTTTTAGAAAGTAGAAAAAAAACATATGTTATCATTTAGTTTTGTTGTTGAGTATCAAGAGAGATAACACTCACATGCTTCAGTCCATTAAATATTGGACAGCACGTGAGATTAGAATTGAAAATAGTTTGACTTTAATGTACTTTGTTTACATTTACTTAGGAGATTAATACGACTTGATGATAAATGAAAATTTGATAACAAAATCTCGCAAAAACAGCAAGAAAATAGCCCCAATTACCTGGATCAGGTTTCTCCTCCAGTTCATCCTGGAATATCACAGGAATTCCCTTGCTCCTGAAACTCTGTCTCTCATCATCATGTTCACTAACGCTCATCTTGCCACTTCTCCTCCTTCTATACAAAATAAAAGCAATGATCCCCGCCAAGAGTATCATAGCAGCAATAATAACAGCAGGAAGTATAAAAGTGATGAGATAATCATCCTGGAATGATCCCACAGCTGTAGAATCTTGTGATGGTGGTACATAACTTCCAGGTGTGTGAACCCTAGTCAATTCCCCAACGCAAATACTCAAGGGAGTTAGTGTCACCTGTTGCACTGGAAACTCTTTCCCCATTATCTCATTAACATGATCAGTCAGAGATTTATCTGGCTTAACCAGAATCTCCATTAGTCTTTTGATCTCAGCGTCTGGACAATAGTTTGTTGGCAATGTTATGTTCTTCCAATTGACTACAGTACTTCCAGGAGTAATACCTGTAATTATTATTATTTACATTTCACATCATTTTTTATTCTATACTCAAATCTATACTCAACAGTAAAAATGCCATTTGCATACTTGACAGAGAAATTGCGCTCGTGTCCTTATCGCCAAAGAGATCCCTCAGTCTCTCAATGAAATGACGTTTTTGCATCGCTGAATGGGCGAATGAATCGTAAGGGATGTGAAGAGTCATGGAGAAATCGACGAGGTGTTGCTTCTCCTCCTCGGGCACATCAATTACAACAACAAGGCTATCAACAGCCTCTGCACCTTCCTTGTCAACTACAACAAGTTGATATTCCATTCGATTGTTCCGAATGTAGTCCTCGTGGAGGGGAACACCGTAGAACTCCTGGTTCTTGCTGTCAAACTGCAGCCAGTCTTTGGGGGATATTTCAGATCTGTCGATTTTCAAGAGAGACATCCTCATGTTGCGGGAGGAGCCGTCCTCATGATCGAAGAACGTATCCTCGGGGACTCTGAAGACCAGAAGTTGCCCGACCATTGCGTCTATCTGGTCCACTTGATTACGGGGGAGGGGGAAACGATTGGCCGTGGCTTGTTTGGGTTTCTCCAGTTCAGGTGGAACGACCACTGGCACCTCCGGCTGGTTCATATTGTCGCATTGAGCGTGACCCTGATACACCACACGACTGACACGAATCTCTGGAGAGAGAATTTGTTGGAGCATTGCACTGGGGTTTTCGTTTTTGTCTGCTATCAATACCTGCATCCATAAATTATTCATTTAATCACATGTTAGATTAGATTATATACTTACTTTCACTTGGATAGATAGATAGATAGATAGATAGACTTGACTTACATGCAACAATTTATTGATCTCATCCTTGGGACATTCACTACTCCTAGGCACGCTGTCATTCGCCCAAGTGAATATCGCCTGATTATTTTCAATCTCAATAGATCTCACTGTAATGTGACTACTGTCAGTGTCACCATACAGCTGTGCAAGACGCTGTACCACCTTCAATTCCCAATCGACATTTGTCGGAAATTCCGAACGCTCGACAATCTCCAGATAGATGCTGAATTCGTGATTGATCGATTTTGTGAATTTGTGCTGTTGCACATATATATCGAGACTGTCTGATACAGTGAGCCCTTCACGGTCTGATGCGACAATGTCATATTCCCATTGAGATACGTCATTCTCGAGAGGTCTGAAATACCAAAGATGACAATACCATTGTTAACACTCCAGTGACAATACAACAGTCATTCATTTCAATATTCATTCAACATTTACTCACAATCCATAAACCTCTTGAGTTTTCTCATTGAACTGCAGCCAGTGTCCACTTCTCACTGGATTACCCTTCAGTAAAAGTCTCAGTCTTAAATTCCTAGTGTCACCATCCTCAATATCACTAAACGTATTCGAGGGAATGATGAAACTTAGTGGCTTCCCAGCTGTCACCGGAATTTTCTTAAGTCTTCTGTCCTGTCTCGGTGGCAGATTTTTAATGCCAAAATCGAAACGTTCAGTTGTTGTCGTCGTCGTCGTCGTCTTCGTAGTAGTAGTAGTTGAGGCTGTCGTTGTGGATGGTGTCGTCGTTGTTGTACTAGTCGTTGTGGGCTCCTCGGTCGTGGGTTTTGGGGTTGTGGTTGTTGTTGTTGTTGTTGTGGAGGGGGTTGAGGTAGTTGGTTCAGGGGTTCGAGTCTCGGTTACTGGGGCCTGAGTCGATGGTTTTTCACTGGTAGAAGCTTCAGTTGATTCAGTTATCTAAATGAAATAAACGAATTAATCTGGTGGTTTTTCAATTGTTGGGGACAAATAGTGAAAATAATTGAACAACTTGACATTGGGAAATGAAAATCTCCTTAACATTAAACGAATAATTCATGAAAAGCATCAGAGAACAAAGCAATCCAAAGCAATAAAAGCCTTTTGTTTTTTCAATCAACTTTAGCATTTAATATTCATTGGGTATTATATTAAGTATATTATTATTCAAATAATCACTGCTTCTATCAATTCCTCCCTTGATCGTCTTTTTCCATAATTTTTTTACTCTGGGTAACAAAATTCTCCTTAACATTGAACGAATAATTCATAATAAGCATAAGAGAATAATTTAGCTCGAAAGAATAATAATAATAATAAGAAGAAGAAGAAGAAGAAGAAAAAAAAAGAAGAAGCACTCCAAAGCAATAAAAGCGTTTACCTCATAGATTGTACTATTATTGTCCTGTTTTTCCGTTGACCAAGTTACAATTCCTAATGAATTTGGCAATGTCGTTAATTCAGTTGATGATAATGTATCATTATCCGTTGATATCGTCGCCAAGACAGTCTCTAACTCAGCTCTTATTGTATTTATTAACGTTGAATTATCTTGCGTTAATTCCGTTTGTATGATATCACCTGGAGTTGTGAATGTTTCAGTAACATTCAATGTTGTTGATTCGGCTGATGTCGTGGTTGTTATTGTTGATGTTTTTGGTGGTGGTGGTGGTGGTGGTGGCACATCGGCAACAGTTGTTGTTGATGTTGCTGGTTGAATCGGTGTTTTAGGAGTTGTCGTGACTGGTTCAATACTCGGTGTGGGTGATGAGTTTTGTGTTGCACTTGTTTGCTCTGTTGTTGTCTGTGAAATTGTTAGTAGATGCGGATTGTTCTTTGCCATGATTAACAATTTATTTTCATGTTAGTGGACTTGTACAAGACTGCTGATTTCATGGACAAATAGAGTATTGCAATGAAGCTATTTACAGATCTGAGGCTAAAGCATTTTTTATGGTTCTCAATCTATGATGGACATGGACAGATGGCATGGTTTATCAAGGGGACTCTTACCAATCTTGGGGCTGATGAGGTTGTTGTGTTGATGGTATTCTCCTGAGGATTACTGGCTCGTAGAATTTCATCGAACTTGACGCGTTCTTCAGTCTTAAAATTAAATATTCAATTGGAATTAAGTGGGAAAAACATTTTGTTGAATAGAAAAAGGAAAAAATAAATAAATTATTTCAATTTCTCACCTCCCAATCAACAGTTTCTTGTCCATGATGATGCCTATGTGGGTGCTCAGTCTCTGATGGGAGGAAGCCCTTGGGCTCCGATGCACTTGGGACATGGGCACGCGGTGGTATTTCCGTAATTGCTTCGTTATCGTTATCGTTATCGTCTGTATTATCACGCTCATTATCAGGGTCATTGAACGAGTCTTCGCCGTCGTAATCATAGTTTTCGTCGTAGTCATCGTCATTCTCGTCGTCATTATTACCATAATCACCGGAGCCTGTTTCTCGGCGATTTCGTAAGAGATCGCTGGTATCAGTTTTCACCCTCCAGAGGAGAACAGGCAGTTGGACAACTTTGGAGAGGGTGCCGTTCTTTGCTTGATAACGAAGTTGCTCTAGGATGTCTGATTGATTCTTCCACAGATGATCATCACAGCCGACCTTGATTATTTGATTTTTATACAATTTATTTGTTGACATTTAATTTTTGCTATTTGGAAACTCACCTGCCATTCAATGACACTAGAATCTTTTTCTTTTCGACGTTTTACATTTCCTGCAGCATACATGAAGAGATCATTCTAAAACATGAAAATGCTCAATGCCAGTCCTTTGAACGTAACTTTAATAATTGCAAAAAGTGATACAAGGAATAAAATATACATACGACATCAAGTCTCAAAAACTTTGCGAGATTTTCAATAGCCTCAACTTTAACACTCGGTCTCAGACTATCGAACCTTGCATCCAACAAAATAGTCATCACAATCTGGGCTTCAGACTCGTCACAACGATTCTATAATAATAGTAAATCAGTGGGCATCAATTACGTAGAGGAGGTTGACATGTGTGCTTGACACACATGTCAATTGGTATCAATCAGTTGTTAATGAAACTTGTTTAAATGTGCATAAAAACTATTCTTTATCTACAATTGATTTCATAGTTGAAACTCACTTGAGAATTTGTCTTCTTTATCTCTCGGTGATTCCCGTTGACAACTCTAATAGTGAAATTATCCTCAGCAGTGTCAGCATTTTTTCCATGTGCTTTGACAGTAATTCGATGCTGGCCTTCGTCTTTCTTGCTTGGTACACCAAGAATAGTGGAAGCTTCATCATCAAATGCTATCCAATAAGGCAACGGCTTTCCATTATTGCCTCGAATCTGCAAAAAAAGGAGATCAACAAGAGAAAATTTCGTGGGAAATTATCCCTATGTACGTCTTAAATGAAAATGATAATAATAATAATAATAATAATAATAATAATAATTGATTTAGAAATTATAAACTCACATCATAACTGTCTACATTGCCACTGAACGCTTGCTTCGGTATTTTAAGTTTAAAAACCTGTCCAACGACCGCAATACCATCAGGTATACCCCGGAATCTCCTGATCTTTTTATAAGCCTTGGCTTTATAGGTTTTCACCTCGTGACGAGTGACAACAGTTGGTGGTGGTGATGTTTCCTCGGTTATATCATCAAATACGAGATCATCTTCTTGATAATTCAGGCCGAGTGTCAGGGGCAGTAGCAGAGTCAATGCTAGACATGTCAGCTTCATATTTTCACCAAGTCTGGGCACCTTACTTATTGTGACATGCTGCTCAATCTGAGAGAGAAAAATTATTCTTTGAGACAATTTTTTCGTCAGGGAAATGAAGAGACTTTTATTCAATTTGATAAACAATTGATTGAATCAATTATTTTGATTTTTCATCTACTAATCAACCGTTTCATGTCCATGGAAATTCACTTCTGCGACTTTTTGAGGGTTTAAGAGTCAAACTATCACATGAGTCCACTTTTTTCAAGTACGAACGAGTCTTCTCATGAATCGAATTTTCCACTGGTGAATCTTTTGCCAGTTTCAACTTCATAACTTGTCATTTCCGAGGGATTCGTCATTTCGTTTCATTTGTGGAAATTACATAAGAAAGCATTGCATGATCAACGTCCTCAATTTCTTGCGTAATATCATATATTCTATCGCCTTAATGAAGAATCGTGGGTGCATTTCGCGATAATAAAAACGCCCATTGGTACGAAAATAAAAGTTATTGTGTAAACGTTTATCTGAGTGATTCATGAATTTATTTATGCTGCATTCTCTCAATTATCCGGTTTCACTATTTTTCATGTGTTGATTTTGCTATGTGGATCGCGCATTAAATCGTGAGAGTAAAAATTTGTACTCGGAGTTTTGCCGGCGATCCACTTAACTTTAAGTGTCCCAAATTAAGAACATCTGTGGAAATTGAACAATAGCTTGCTAGGCACATTGTGAAGAGCCAAATAAGAAATGAGGTTGCCATTGCGATGGATCGTGTGTGGGGAGGGGGGGGGAACAAATTATTTCAATCGAAGGCTTGGAATATTGTAAATTTTAGTTCAATTATTCCTTGAAAATTCGTTTCAGCAATTCTCTTTTCTCTATTGTCAAAAAATGGGAAATTTCACATTTTTTTTCCCCTCCCCTTGACAGGATTTAATGCTGCTCACGCGATTTCGACAACTAAATCTGTGGGTCTGAACGATATCAGCACGAATGAAAATCAGTAACTGAAAAGAATGAAAAAAAAAATTGATTAAAGCATCCCGTCCATTTAATTAAGAGGCGTCAGTCTCAAGTGGAAGAAATATCAACGAATGCATTCTCCAAGCTCTTCGAGAGTCTTCTGCGTCATTTGTTCGGCTCTTTCAGACTATTAGCAGCCTCCTGTTTGCCAATTCCATCTATACGTGTGTATTCGGACATAACTATATTAACGCATTGCATGACAAGAAACTTCTGAGAATGAGATTAGTCTTCGGGGACGCAAAAAAATTGCGTAAAATTATCCCTAAAATCTATTCATTGGCACAACAATCTCATTATTCCTTCAATCCCTTTATAATATATTAACTAGAAGTATTTATTATTATTCGTTCTTTCCACTTCCCCTCGCCAATGAAACTGTTGAATTAAAAATTTTGGGGTTCCTCGGGTTTCCGGTTCGATAAAAAATCACAGTGAAGGGAATTTTAATGAGAATAATGTGGAAATCATTCTTTTAATTTTATTATTCACGACATGAGAAATAATTGTGTGAGAAAATTTTTTTCAACTGCCAACCAGTTTGCGCATGACTCGAAAATATTTTTACACCCCTAGATTGCCCTAAATCGAATCTTCTGTTGACAACAGCAGGAGAATATTTCCGCCAGGTCTTTGCATACACATTTCCGAATGAATATTCTAGGGTGAGTTTAGACTATCGTGATGAGTTGATTGCGAATCTGCAATTGAGTCTGGCTTCATACACATTGAAATATCATAACTCCCAGACATGTGGCTCGTCAGTGATATAAATAAGTATGACGATACGCCAACCCTAGCTTCTTCCCCATTTCACTTTTACACTGCATGGGAAATGCTTTGTCGAGAATTTCGATGGCATTATTAATTATTCTGGAGATTATGAGATTCAATAGATCGGGGTCATCGGTCCCACATGACAATTCCCGTTCCCAAATACATGACTCAGAGCCGAAAATTTTCTATGAATTATGGATGATTAAAAAAATGATGAATGGAGCATTGGTAGGAGAAAATCTCTCCACTCCCTCCCACTATTTTTCCTGCTCTGAATCTCATTAATCAATGTTTAACCTGCATAATTGAATGCACCGTGTATTTACTTCATTATGCGCGCATAAACAGAGTAGATAGAGTGATTCAGTGAGTGGGGTTGGTTAACGGCATACGGCACCCATGTATGTATGTACCGTCGTCCCAGCAAATCCCTCCAACTAAACAGCAGCACCCGAGCACCGGCACCGGGTGCTCTTCATTGAAATATCAAACCCCCAATTTTTTTAATGAGACACGAATAATAACTGGGCTGTGAATGATTTAGAGAATTGGAGAGGAAATGTGGCTGGCCCAACCCAGCCATCGGGTTTTCGGTTGATTGGGACCCATCCCACTTCTATTCGGCAAGATTTGATTTTTTATATACAATATATACTGTATAATAGATATGAGAGCATATATTTCGGTGGCGACTGACTGCTTCATTAGCGTCAATATCGTCAATATCTTTATGTCTCTATGGGAATTTCACTTGCGGAGGTCAATTGTGCATGCCACGGTTATTGTACTAAATTGTGAATGGGAAAGTTTGTAATGAGTACGGGGAGCACTGGCCTTTTTAGGGCATCAGTCGAGTGGATTTTACTCAATGATGGACATCTCATGAATCAGAGCTCATTCTAGAGTCAAATGTACAAAAAATCATTTTGAATTTCCAAATTTTATCAATATCTCCTCAAGAGAGTCAAAAAACCACCTCGAAAATGTCAAATTGGACTCTGCGGCGGTTCTCAAGTTATCGTCAACAAACCGAATTTTTTTTATTTACCCACCATAAACCTGCCTGCCATGTGGCTCTCCTTTTTTATCAGAAAAATAAAAAAGCCCATTCAAGGGATGTCTACAGTCGTAAAACACTCGTGTTACTGTTTCACATGACTCATTTGACTGTTGCACATTGTATTTGTCAAACAAAATTCCCTCCACTCTCCGTTGTTTGAATACCCCATTCTTTATCTATTCGGTCCCATAAAACGAGGGAGATTTTTTTAACAGTTTATGTGGCATTTGATATGTCACTCACCGTGTATTATGTGATTCCTTATGTTATCTTTTGCAAGATCCAATCTTCAAGTCTTATAATTTCCCAGATTAATTTAATTTGTATTGTTTTTCTCTTTTATCGTGTATCACTTGCGCATATACACAAGTTGAAGTTTAATCCTCCGAATTTTTGACTGCCTGCGTTATAAAAAATGATGATGATAATAATAATAATAATAATAATAAAAAGTAAAAAATGAAAGCATACACGGGCGTGTTATTTGACGCGGCTGACGGCGGCAGGATTTTCAGTGGAGAGAATCCGCCGATGCCGGATAGAGACGGCGTACTGGCGTCGAAAAACGATTCCCCCCACACATACGCTGTTAAACGCAAGTATGGCGTCGGCAAACGATAACTTCCCCAGGACTGCGCTGCTGGTGAACTAACTTGCGCGTTTGCTCCTCTTTGTTCTGCCTGCTTCTCTCTTCCCGTCCGTCGCCCCACCCATATACTATACACACCATTGGCATTCCTCTCCGCCGCGTGTTCACCCGCACCCGCACCCGCACCCGCACCCGCACCAACGAGAGACCTCCCTTATGCTCTTAGGAGAGGCTCCTTCCTTGCTTCTCCCACGCATTAAATCGCCGCCGGTCGGCAACTGGGGTTAATATCAAAGAATACAGCGTACCACCAGCCGGCAATCCTCCCTCCAGACCCCCAGATTTATTCCAGTAAGGGCTGCTGGTTTATAGCCATCGCTAGCACTTGCTGCTTTAACCTAATTTTATTAATGATGCTTTCGCTGCGCTAAGGGCTAAAGAGGTGCAGCAACAGGCAGCAGGACCACCTCGCATTTTTTAACATTTCTTTCAGTTCCAAGAGCAACAATGAACACATTTTTTCATCGCATTTTGACTGACAATGTTGTTGTTTTCATTTCCGCAAGATGAATATGAAATCTATGAACCAGAAATAATAGAATTTATTTCCTCGAATATGATTGTTCTTGGCGGAAAATCTCAGGAGGTTTTCTTGAGTTAATTTTAGAATATTAAAAATTCTGGAATTCGATAGCAGAAATGCCTCGGAACAAATGGTATCATATTTATTCTGAGACTCGGGGTTAACGTCCAATTTCTCTCAAACCTCAAAGCCCCCTCACGTACACGGCTAAGAGTGGATTTAATCATCGTCGAGCCAATATCCAGGCCTAAATTAAATCTGCAATAATTTCATCGACACCATTATGAATTTATGGGCTCAGCCTGGGCTCGAAATAAAACTGGGGTAAATTCCTCGGCTAGTGAGATGCACTTGATTCTGGTCTGGAGTTTGAAACTAATATATTCCATAAAATAAAGGGAAATTATATTTGCCCTGGAAAATTGGCTCATCGATGGGATTATTAAAGTCCACTTAGTTTTCAGCTGAGTTTTCAAAGAATATCATTTATTGAAAACTAATTGCAATAGTCATAATCTACTTGAACTGAACACGGCTTTACCACTTCCCTACTGATTTTATTTATCTCTGTCGCCCAAGACTGGTGAGTTTGCAAGCACGTAACGCGTTTTACTCGTCGTGCCAGAGTCCTAAAGTTATTTATATCGGAATTCGTAAGCGTATGACTGACTTGTGTGCAGCACTTTTCGAGTTTCCTTCGACTTTACAACTCTATAGACCTCGGGAGCTCTGAAGCCTTCTGCTGGATGGGGGAGATAATGCTGCTAACACTTGATACTTTCTTTTTTCTTTATCTTCTTCACATTGTAATTGTCTCTTGAATGAATCAAATGCGTCATTCTTTAATTGTTTTGCTAGGGTTCCATTGCTCAAGAAAAAAAATAGGATTGGGTGCATCTGCGAGGGAGGGAAATGCCTCCTCATGGTTGCTACGATTTTGACAGTTGTTTATTCAAAGCTGAAAAAAAAGGAGTGAAATAACACTCATTCATTCCTAGGGATGAATTCATAGAATAGATCGATGTTTCTTTCATTCAATGGAAAGAATAACAAAGCTTTTGTTTTCGTTTCCGCGTGGAAGCTGCCACTTCCACAACATATTTCATTCGAATTGTTCGTGTCTAATTGACCTGAAATTATTGAAAATGTGGAAACATTTTTATCCACAATATCAGAGTGGAATTAATTCTGAAGCCCACTGAAATAGTTGTGTTTCACGTGAAAAAACAGTCGACCAGTTCTGTGTTTTTCCCTCTCACCGAGGTTTACTTCTTCTCCTGTGAACTGATTTATATATTTTCAAATCAAACAGTGGAAAAACTCAAAACAATCTCAATAAGATGAAAAATCTAGTGGCTGGTCTCATTTTCAAATTAAAAAGAAAATTTGCGAATTATTCTCGAATTATCGACTTTAAAAACAGTTTCTCCAATTCCAAAAGATACATTTAGTCATGTAATGATGCAAAAAACATTCGACCAATCCGGTATTTCTTCCTCTTAGCCAGAGCTTATTTACTCACGCGTGATTTATATATTTTTAAACTGTGCAGTGGGAAAACTAAAAACTATCTCGCTCAGACAAAAAAAACACAACTGGTTAATGGTCCACTGGCGTTTCTTCCCTCCTCCATCCTCAGCTCTACGATCTCTTCATTAATTTTCGTTGAAAAATGAGAGGGAAGGGAGAAAGGTGGGTCAAAGGTACTGGATATTCATGGAACCGAGAGGAGTGAAATTTTTCGAGGGCAAGCATTATGCAGGGACACGGAAGTGTTTGCTCCAAAAAATATGGTGACTAATGAAGGTAATATCGTCGCCAAGTTTTCATACATTTGTCGGGGGCGGCAAATATTCCGCGAGTAGTTGAAAATCGAGGGGAAGTTAGTTTCACATAGTTCCCAAGTTTCTCGTTAATGAGAAAGTTTTTCCCATGGGTTATCACGGTATCTGTTAATTGTGCTCGTATCGGGGCTGGATTTTTTTTCGCAGTGGTCTAATTACCGGCGGAAATGGAGTTATTCCTGGAGGCATACGTGATATCGAATTTTGAGGAATCGATAGACGATTGTCTGTTGGGTAATACCTGGAGGAGGTTTTGGCTGGGTATTAAAGGAAGAGCATTGACATTTTGACAGTAAATCTAATTTTCCAGGAATATCTATCCAAACTTAAGGCAATTGGCGAAATTTTTGTAACGTTTTTTGTACGACAAAAAATTTTGAACCATTTGACAAATTTTCATCATTCATCAAATTTAGCAATACTTTTTTGGAAATTTCTCGAAAATCTTTCAATTAAAACCATCGCATTATTTCATAATTTCAGAACACCAAAAAACATTTTAAAAAACAATGAAGCATGGAATGAAATTCTGAAAAATTAATTTCAACTTTTTTATTCACCGGATGCATCTCATATGCATTCCTGCGCATCCCCCTAATCTCTTATGCTTTCATTCGAGGAAGTCCTCGTCCATGCTTTCCCAGTATTCCCTCTTCCTCTCTCTTTCTCTCACCGAATACCTCCTCCTATCCCTCGGGCATGTAAATACACGGAGTAGAGAGCTTAACTACTATACCTCCACGAAAACAAGAAAGGAGAAAAACTTATGAAAATCGGTGGATTCCACTCACGTAGATCCGGTCGCAAGTTTAGATCCTTTATTCACCCTGAATTATAATGATCGATTAGTGGTGATTATTTCGCAAGTTGTTGCTAAATACTTGACATCAAATTAATGGAGATTTTATAATTAATAATACATATTATGAATGAACAAATCGATTAATCATCAGTGTTGGGCAAGAATAATTTTAAAGGATTCATGCATAAAAAATGAAAGTCAGTCAGTCATTGTTGTTCATTAGTGAGGACCTCCACTACAATTCATTAGGCATTCGAATCTCAATGATTGTGTTATTCAACAGCAATCATCAAATGGTAATTCAAACAATTAATAATCAATGTTAATTGAATAAGAAAGCTCAGTGGATGGAAAAGTCTAAAAAGAAATCGCGACTGGTACTTACAAATCACCATATAAGGTTTGCACTGAGAGGTGTATGCACCATGCACCTTTTCTCGACTAATTTAACCTTACGAAATTATTCAGTAGACTGTCCTCTTTTTGTTTCGTCTCCACTGAGTTATGTAAAAACACCCAAATGAAATTATCACTGGACATTGATCATCCCCGGCAACTTCTTGCCAGTTTTAATTGTCGAGTTTATGGGGAGGAATTAATCACAGGAGGAACACGAACACCCGGTCTTCACTATAATAAAAAACATCCGGGATCACTGCAACAGATAACGCCATTTTCCCCTGAGCCCTGAGGTGTGTTTCGCTTTTTTTTTATTATTTATTTTATCAAGGCAAGAGGAGTTGCGCGACCATATCTATCCATCTGTCTGGGGATGGGAGAAGTTTGGTGGAGTCGACAGGGCGATTTGAAAGTCTTCGGTTGTTGATAGAGTAGATCTCCCGAGTGATGATAGTTATTTCCACCAGCATGGGGGGGGCTCCGTTCATAATTCCACGACTGCACATATCCCCGACTGTGCATAGACTTGTGAAAAGTCTAAGGGAACAACTGTACATGAATTCAACTGCACATAAAAAAAACTGTCCATAACTTCCTCATACCCACAAACCAATTCAAATTTAAAAATACCATACGTGCCAAATATCGCCATTGCGCAGCGTGTCCGCGCATATCAATCATGGCGGACGCTCTCTGCCACTGAGCGGAGGCTTTGGCGTTCGTTCCGTCTATTTTCAGTAAAAAAACGGTATTAAACCGGGAAAATAATTGCTAATAATGCCATAATCAGTTGATATTGACGGCGAGGAATGATTTTATCAAGAAATCCGACTTTATTATCGCTTANGAATTCAACTGCACATAAAAAAAACTGACCATAACTTCCTCATACCCACAAACCAATTCAAATTTAAAAATACCATACGTGCCAAATATCGCCATTGCGCAGCGTGTCCGCGCATATCAATCATGGCGGACGCTCTCTGCCACTGAGCGGAGGCTTTGGCGTTCGTTCCGTCTATTTTCAGTAAAAAAACGGTATTAAACCGGGAAAATAATTGCTAATAATGCCATAATCAGTTGATATTGACGGCGAGGAATGATTTTATCAAGAAATCCGACTTTATTATCGCTTATTATGAAGCCTAGACGTCTAAAAAGTACAATGCCAAATTTGCCACTGCGCAACTTCTCCACGCACATTCATCATGGCGGCCGGCTACTGGCAGAGAATGGGCGGTTTGGCGTTCGTCCGCGGATTTTCGGTGAGAAAAGACATGAAACCGAAAAAATAAATACTAATCATGCAATAATCAGTTAATATTGCTGGCAAAGAATGATTTTATCAAGAAATTGGACTTTATTACTGCATATTACAAAACCTAAGCATCTAAAGAGCGTGAACGCCAAATATCGCCAGTGCGCAACTTCTCTACGCACATCCACCATGGCGACCGGCCTTTGGTACTGAACGGGGGCTTTGGCGTTTACACAATTAATTAATTAATTCTAAAGGAAAAAGAGGATAAAACTGTGGAAATGAACATGGACAATTGAACAATGAGTTGACAATACTGAAGAGTAACGATTTTATGGTGAACTTTCAATTGAAAACCCGAGTTTGTAGCAGAGATGTCAGACAAGATATGAATGTTTTTTGGGCTCAAATGAAAGAGCGGGTCGAGAAATGACGTGCTAGGGCCTCTAAAGATGGTTTTGAACCAGGGGAGACTCCTAGACCCCACTGGACAATGTTGTCACAATTGCGCTTTTCAATTGAAAACAGACATCATCTTTAGAGACATTTGTCATCTTTAAAGACTTCCGCACGCTATTTTTCAAGCCGCTCTTTCATTTGAGCCTTTCAGGGGCAAGTGAGGGTCTCAGGGGTATGAGGCGAGCCTGAAAATACAGATTCAGCCTTCACCCGGCGGAAAAATTCGATTTTGGCGCAAGTCGACTTTCTCCCCGAAAAAAGCCTAAATACGGCCCTTTGGCTCGGGGTCGAAAAAAAAAATTTTTTATTTCTGCCTTTCTGGGGCAAGTGAGGGTCTCAGGGGTATCAGGCGGGCCAGAAAATATAGAATCAGCGTTTACCCGGCGGATAAATTCGAATTTGGCGAAAGTCGACTTTCCCCCCCGAAAAAAGCCTAAATACGACACCTATGGCTCGGGGTGGAAAAAAAAATTTTTTTATTTCTGCCTTTCTGGGGCAAGTGAGGGTCTCAGGGGTATTAGGCGGGCCTGAAAATACTGATTCAGCCTTCACCCGGCGGAAAAATTCGATTTTGGCGAAAGTCGACTTTCTCCCCGAAAAAAGCCTAAATACGGCCCTTTGGCTCGGGGTCGAAAAAAAAAATTTTTTATTTCTGCCTTTCTGGGGCAAGTGAGGGTCTCAGGGGTATTAGGCGGGCCTGAAAACACAGATTCAGCATTCACCCGGCGGAAAAATTTGATTTTGGCGAAAGTCGACTTTCTCCCCGAAAAAAGCCTAAATACGGCCCTTTGGCTCGGGGTCGAAAAAAAAATTTTTTTATTTCTGCCTTTCTGGGGCAAGTGAGGGGTATTAGGCGGGCCTAATAACGGACCCAAAAACTGACTAAATTTCAGTTTTTTGGAAATATCTCCGGTTTTAATGGTCCCTTCTCATTTTTCTCTCCTGGACATTAAGGGATCATTCTGGTTTAAAATTTTTCAAAAATCGATTTTTTTTTTCATTTTCGGAAAGGATAC
>NW_021681694.1:70233-71180 GCF_001412515.2 Diachasma alloeum
ATTTCTGCCTTTCTGGGGCAAGTGAGGGTCTCAGGGGTATTAGACGGGCCTGAAAATACTGATTCAGCCCTCACCCGGCGGAAAAATTCGATTTTGGCGAAAGTTGACTTTCTCCCCGAAAAAAGCCTAAATACGGCCCTTTGGCTCGGGGTGGAAATTTTTTTTTTTTTATTTCTGCCTTTCTGGGGCAAGTGAGGGTCTCAGGGGTATCAGGCGGGCCAGAAAATATAGAATCAGCGTTTACCCGGCGGATAAATTCGAATTTGGCGAAAGTCGACTTTCCCCCCCGAAAAAAGCCTAAATACGACACCTATGGCTCGGGGTGGAAAAAAAAAATTTTTTATTTCTGCCTTTCTGGGGCAAGTGAGGGTCTCAGGGGTATCAGGCGGGCCAGAAAATATAGAATCAGCGTTTACCCGGCGGATAAATTCGAATTTGGCGAAAGTCGACTTTCCCCCCCGAAAAAAGCCTAAATACGACACCTATGGCTCGGGGTGGAAAAAAAAANGGTTTTTTTTTTACATGTCCGCCATTTTGTTAATTATTAATAAATAATTATAATTCTGCTTTGCAAGAGAGCTACACTCATACTGAATCTACATAGTTTTGGTTTTTTCATTTCAGATGATCCATCATCGAGATATCAACGCCGCCAGTGACATGTCAATTCCGCGAGACGTTACAATTGGCGGCCATTTTCATAAATATAAAGAGTTAAATATTAGTTGAAAAATTTTTTTTTGTGTTTTTTAAGATCATATTTACTGGACTTATTTAATAAATTGTTACTATTTCTATAAATAAAAGCCTAAATAAATTTATTTAATTGTCCTTTTTTTTAAGTGTTTAAACCAGAATGATCCCTTAAAGCTGAGCTCACTCCCCACATTTTTTGTCGTGGTCAAATTCATTTTTGACGGAAATTGACGGAGATATTTCCAAAAAAC
>NW_021681695.1:0-1086 GCF_001412515.2 Diachasma alloeum
CAAAATATGTAATAAATGTGAATAAGATGAATTGCTCGTATTTTTTATTTATTAAAGATCTAGTTGTATAGAAATTCAAATAAATGATCCACTTTCGCTCAAGACTTCATAATTCCTTCTCTCCCTCTCCTTTATGATCAACTAATTTACAAATTAAGACAATAAGAAGTTGTATGAACGAAAATGGGATAATCAAGCGGATGAGTGAATGCAAAGGAGGTTTCATGTTGGATTTAAGATTGGGAACGCATCCCTGTTANCATACCCACAGAGGCGGCCTCTCGATTAGTTCATGCGCGCCACCGCTATGAAACTCTGATCGAACAGTTTCCATAAGCCTGAGCAATCTCCCCTATTATCTCTGGCCGCGACGGCGCCGTTCAGGGAAGCACGCGTAAATTACAAATCGGATTCTCTATGTGAAATGTAAAATTGTACGAACCCTGGTGATCCAGGAGCCACGGTACTTGCGTGGCTGTTGCGTGGTTAATAGGATTGTCATTTTCTAGAGCTAAAATGGGGGAAATGATATCTGAAAACACAATAAACGTGGATAGACGAATTGTTAGTTTATATTTGCACTGTTTATAACATTGTTTTCTATCAATTGATTGAAATTAATGTGAGCGTATATAATGATAAAACAAAACCCTCAGGGGGAATGCCGGGAGATGGCGGCAGTGTCGATATCCAAACGGGGTCGGTCAAGTTGACAGGATTCGCAGCCAGAATAAATGAGACCCCAACAGAGGTGGGGCGCCACGGTCGATTTTAACGGCTGGGCGAGCTGCCTGTGCCGGTAACTCGGCAGTAGGGCCAGAAGAAGAATATCCATGGATTTTTGGAGTGGGGTACAAGCATATGAGTGGGAATTACGTAGAATGGGCGTATCCTGGGCAGGGGAAACATCTGCTAAAAGCCCTATAGCAGTCCCGCTGTCACTGGGGTAGGTTCGAAGGGGTGTTTGTGTCCTCGTTGTCCCCAATGTTTACTTTATGTTTTTCCGTTGATTCATTCGCCCGCTAAATAATATTAAGGGATGAGACGAGGACTTTTCGATGGAGAATTAGATTCCCCATCTATCAA
>NW_021681695.1:1161-1399 GCF_001412515.2 Diachasma alloeum
CAGCAACCCCCGTTTCATCCCTTAATCTCTGTAATAAAAAACTAAAAACTGCGACGAAAGTCACGGCGCTATAAAAAAATTGTTGAATAACTTGCCCGCTAATCAAAAAATCGTCTCTCCCCTCCTAATTAATATTAAGGACTGGAACCAATGCTATTCGATGGAGAAGGAAATTCCCCATTCATCAACTCCCGTTTCATCCCTTAATCTCTGTAATCAAAAAATAAAAACTGCGACG
>NW_021681695.1:1609-1957 GCF_001412515.2 Diachasma alloeum
CCTTAATCTCTGTAATAAAAAAATGAAAACTGAGACGCAATTTACAGCGCTATGAAAAACTTAGCGCTTTAAAAAATAAAAACTGCGACGAAAATCGCGGAGCTATGAGAAACCCAATGGTTTCTCGGCGCAGAGTGCCACCCCAATAATTGGCACGTTATTAAAAAATCGTGTCTCCCCTCCGATTGAACATTAAGGAATGAAACCAATGCTGTTCGATGGAGACTTAAATTCCCCATCCAGCAACCCCCGTTGCATCCCTTAATCTCTGTAATCAAAAAAGAAAAACTGCGACGAAAGTCGCGGCGCTATGAGAAACCCAATGGTTTCTCGGCGCAGAGTGCCACC
>NW_021681695.1:2157-4749 GCF_001412515.2 Diachasma alloeum
CTCCTGTTTAACACAAAGGAATGAAACCAATGCTGTTCGATGGAGAATTAAATTCCCCATCCATCAACCCCCGTTTTATCTCTTAATCTCTGTAATAAAAAAATAAAAACTGCGACGAAAGTCGCGGCGCTATGAAAAACCTAATGGTTTCTCGGCGCAGTGACTCCCGACAACTCGCCCGCTAATTAAAAAATCGTCTCTCCCCTCCTAATTAACAATAAGGAATGAAACCAATGCTGTTCGATGGAGAATTAAATTCCCCATCCAGCAACCTCCGTCGCATCCCTTAATCTTGTAATAAAAAAATTGAAACTGCGACGAAAGTCACGGCGCTATGAGAAACCCAATGGTTTCTCGGCGCAGAGTGCCACCCCAATAATTCGCCCGCTAATTAAAAAATCGTCTCTCCCCCCCTAATTAACAATAAGGAATGAAACCAATGCTGTTCGATGCAGAATTGAATTCCCCTTCCAGAAACTCACGTTTCATCCCTTAATCTCTGTAATCAAAAAATAAAAACTGCGACGAATGTCGCGGCACTATGAGAAACCCAATGGTTTCTCGGCTCAGAGTGACACCCCAATANTCTTAATCTCTCTAATAAAAAAATAAAAACTGTGACGAAATTCACGGCGCAATGAAAAATCTAATGGATAACTCGCCCGCCAATTAAAAAATCGTCTCTCCCCTCCTTATTAACATTAAGGAATGAAACTAATCCTGTTCGATGGAGAATTAATTTCCCCGTCCAGCAACCCCTGTTTCATCCCTTAATCTCTGGAATAAAAAAATAAAAACTGCGACGAAATTCACGGCGCAATGAAAAACCTAATGGTCTCTCGGCGCAGTGACTCCCGATAACTCGCCCGNCATCCCTTAATCTCTGTAATCGAAAAATAAAAACTGCGACGAATGTCTCGGCGCTATGAAAAACTTGATGGATAACTTGCCCGCTAATAAAAAAATCCCNCATTAAGGAATGAAACTAATCCTGTTCGATGGAGAATTAATTTCCCCGTCCAGCAACCCCTGTTTCATCCCTTAATCTCTGGAATAAAAAAATAAAAACTGCGACGAAATTCACGGCGCAATGAAAAACCTAATGGTCTCTCGGCACAGTGACTCCCGATAACTCGCCCGCTACTTAAAGAATCGTCTCTCCCCGCCTAATTAACATTAAGGAATGAAACCGATGCTGTTCGATGGAGAATTAAATTCCCCATCCATCAACCCCCGTTTCATCCCTTAACCTCTGTAGAATTAGAATTAGAATTAGAATATGCGCGGCTGGTCACTTAAAGCGCCCAGAGTCACCTAAATCATACGATCTTTTGTAACATCCGCCTTAGTTTCGGTCAGTCACACAGCCCTGTGTTTCTCACTAGGCTAATAAGGCTGGTGACAGCTGCTTGTTGTAAGTCCTCTGGTTCCAGGAAAGCCTGGCCCCAGATTTTATAGCGACGGAGTGCTAATAGGGGGAATTCACGTAAAATGTGGATAACGCCCTCTTTATCGCTTCCGCACAGTCTACAGTCTTCTTGTTCTGCAAGTTTCATCTTGAACAGATGAGCTCTGAGAGCTGTATGACCCGTGAGGAGCCCCATTGCTACCCTCAGATACCCTCTGTGCAGCTCCAGAAGCTTTCTGGTTCTATCTCTTAGTTGCCCCCTCATAAGCAGTTTCGCTTGTCTGCAGGTCACAACTTCCTCCCAACGCCTGACATGATCTCGCCGGAAATGTTCTTTAATAAGAGTTCTTCCCACTGCGAAGGGCATGCCAAGCAGGCCGTGTGCGGGCACCCTTTCTGTATCCTCCTTGGCCAGCTTATCTGCCACTTCATTACCCAGAATCCCATGGTGGCCTGGTACCCAGGTTACGGTAACCTGGTTGTTTTTACCCAGTGTGTCCAATGCCGGCATGCATTCCCACACCACCTGTGACTCTGTAGTGGGTTTTTCCAGGGCGTGAATCGCCACCTGGCTGTCACTGCAGATGAATATTTTCACCCTTTATGTGTCTCTCGTGTTCAGATACTCTGCACACTTAAGTATGCCCAGAATTTCTGCTTGAAAGACGGTTGAATGGTGGCCCAGTGGAAAACTGTCTCCAAAGTCATCTTTCAGACGGTAGAGGCCCTGGCGAATAAGGATCCATGTTGTAGCATGGATGTGCATGGATGTCATTTTAAGGCGAAAAATGGGCCAAAAATGATTGGAATATAATCAAAAAATTATTTAAATGCTGATAGACAAACAATTGGTCCCAATTAATACCCATTAATAGGTTATTTTGTATAATTAGGAGAAATTATTGATGGTGTGCTGTGTGGTAAAGAAGTTAAGATGGGAGAATGCCGCGAGATGGCGCCAGTGTTAAATTATCGAGTCGGCGGTAAACTGTCAACAGTCGCAGGCATATTTTTTATTCTATTTCACTTATGAATATTAGATAGGTTTGGGGGGAGGGTTGATTTGGAATATTAGCACTAACCCATTTTGCCCCATTTGGCGAATTTCGCAATACATTATTNTTATTTATTTTCTGAACGAGCGAGAGGAGGGATGTCAAGTCGGAAAACGATAAACAAACCCG
>NW_021681696.1:0-310 GCF_001412515.2 Diachasma alloeum
CCCCCTTGGACCAGTCTGAGCGACTTCATGATTTTTCTGGGGGTAGGGGGAGTTTCACTGAGTATGTTTTCATTAACATTTGTTGGTGGTTTTGCTTATTATTAGTTGGAGATTTTTTTTTCCCCTGAACTACGCGAAAATTTCATTTTTCCACCCCCTAGCACCCCCTTGGACCAGTCTGAGAGACTTGATTTTTCTGGAGGTTGAGGAAGTTGCACTAAGTATTTTTTCATCAACATTTATTGGTGGTTTTGCATTTTATTGGTCGGAGATTTTTTTTCCTCCCGAAAAACGCGAAAATTTCATTTTT
>NW_021681696.1:374-556 GCF_001412515.2 Diachasma alloeum
TATTAGTTGGAGAATTTTGTCTGCCCGAAAAACGCGAAAATTTCATTTTTCTACCCCCTAGCACCCCAGCCTTGGGGGCCCAGGCTTGGACCAGCCTGGGAGACTTGATGATTTTTCTGGGGGTAGGGGGAGTTGCACTGAGTATTTTATCATTAACATTTGTTGGTGGTTTTGCTTATTAT
>NW_021681696.1:702-1276 GCF_001412515.2 Diachasma alloeum
ACCCCCTAGCACCCCCTTGGACCAGCCTGAGAGACTTGATGATTTTTATGGGGGTTGAGGGAGTTGCGCTGAGTATTTTTTCATTAACATTTGTTGGTGGTTTTGTTTATTATGAGTCGCAGAATTTTTTTCCCCCGAAAAACGCTAAAATTTCATTTTTCTACCCCCTAGCACCCCCTTGGACCAGTCTGAGAGACTTGATGATTTTTCTGGGGGTTGAGGGAGTTGCGCTGAGTATTTTTTCATTAACATTTGTTGGTGCTTTTGTTTATTATTAGTTGGAGATTTTTTTTTCCCCTTGAACTACGCGAAAATTTCATTTTTCTACCCCCTAGCACCCCCTTGGACCAGTCTCAGAGACTTGATTTTTCTGGGGGTTGAGGAAGTTGTTCTAAGTATTTTTTCATTAACATTTGTTGGTGCTTTTGTTTATTATTAGTTGGAGATTTTTTTTTCCCCTTGAACTACGCGAAAATTCCATTTTCACACGCTTTAGCACCCCCTTGGACCAGTCCGAGAGATTTGATTTTTCTGGGGGTTGAGGAAGTTGCGCTAAGTATTTTTTCATCAACAT
>NW_021681696.1:10050-10238 GCF_001412515.2 Diachasma alloeum
AGTATTTTTTCATCAACATTTATTGGTGGTTTTGCATTTTATTAGTCGGAGATTGTTTTTCCTCCCGAAAAACGCGAAAATTTCATTTCTCCACCCCCTAGCACCCCCTTGGACCAGTCTGAGAGACTTGATATTTTTGGTGGGGGTTGAGGGAGTTGCGCTGAATATTTTCTCATCAACGTTTGTTG
>NW_021681697.1:0-1937 GCF_001412515.2 Diachasma alloeum
AATAATCAACTTGGGTCGTAAATCAGAACTATAATCTTGACTTTGTGGTGGTCCTTCANAATAATCAACTTGGGTCGTAAATCAGAACTATAATCTTGACTTTGTGGTAATCCTTCGCGGAACTCAATTAAATTAGCGTTTGGGTATTGCATGTATGTGGGTTGCCATTCAGCATAATAAAAAAGAATTCGTGAAAATTTTGTGTCGGACATGAAAGATAGGTATTGCAAAAATGTTTTGACAAAAACTGTTTTCCCGCACCCCGTGGGGCCACTTATTATAGACGTCCATGGGTGTTTCCAACGCGTATCCATGATCGAGACTGATGGTGAAGAACAATAGACATCACGTTTTTATACACAGTAGCGACTATAAGGATCAAAACAGAATGACAACACTGTAGATAGGATTCACATATAAAAATTCTTTATTCTTTATAATTACAACCACGCCTCCACAGAAGAATTTTTGTTTATCCAATCACGAAGCTGGTGAGCTTGGGATAGAGCGCAATATACGTGGTGTTTGGTGTTCTGTCCGCTCAATGCCGTATGGTAATCACATACAACTGAAGATTTTTCCATCTTACGAAACGACGGACAATCGTCTTCTTCCTCGGTAAGGTCTATAACTTCTTTTGCTGTGTGTTTCCAGATGAAATCCGCTTTGCAAGAACCCCGTACAAATATACGGTCTGCACGATGCACTATACTACGTAAATGATTTTGCATCAGATCCTTGAATTTAACGTTTCCAACGCTCCAGTCAATTCCGTGATGGTGTGTAGTTACCCACTTATACTCCTTTCTGTATTTATGGGGAATTTTCAACGGTTCACATGATTTGAGAAGCCAGTGCCAAGACAAATCACCTTTTAGCGCAACTACTGCAATTTCCTTTGCTATAAAGTGGTTATAGTGTCCTTTATAACCCTGTATATCCACGACAATATCCATAATGAGGTGTTGCTCAGGCGCAAATACAACTAAAACTGAGACGAGACGAAAATACGAATATCGTGGAAGTGGAAAATTGAATAAAAAATGCTGACGCCACGATTATATACCTCGACAAAAAATCATCACATTTCATTTATTATTCGTCATTCGTTTGCTACGTACGCATATGGTACGGTCCTATATACATTTCTACATTGCCTTTTAGTGTTACAAACAGAAGTCATTTTTACCTCTTTCTTGGTTACTACCTGATGAAATTCTGTGCGTCTGATAGCATCGTATGACAAGACTATCGGACCCTCCCTTTCGCGTGTCACCATTTCTCTGACAGCTTGATAATTGATATGTTGATTCTTATTCTTATTATATTCTTATTGAATTTAATGTGATACCTTTAACTTTACACACTTCTTTTGTCTCATTATCAATTGTTTGAACTAGGTATGCATAGAATTTGGGGCCCCCTGATACAAAAGACTTGATATAACTACCCTCCCCGTAACCTTCTAGCTCATTTGTCAAATCACCGAGAAATTTACCGCATTCTGGTTCCCACTCACCGTCTTTTGATACAAATATAATGGAATCTGTATCACAATATAGAACCCTCTCTTGAAGTCTCTCTAAGTAACTGTACAGTTTGAGACGAGCCTGTGCTGTTGTGTAGGCCGCAATAACAACGTTAGCTGTGGGTGTCGGTAGAAGCGCCTCATTTTCATATACAAAATTCACGTACATCATTTTTTCGTTGATGGGAAGCAACCCTGTGATTACCAGTTCAGGGTTATTTATCATTTCTAATAATCTTTACCTTGTCGCAATTATTTCAGTTTGCGGTAAGTTCTCTCTCTGCCCAAATTTACCCCAAAATGCATTGAGAATCATTTTCGCTAAGGCTCTATACCCTGGATTACACTCTATCTTATGTTTCTCGAGTAAGATGCCTTCCTTCGCAAAATATTCCTGTATATAAGCTTC
>NW_021681697.1:4825-8909 GCF_001412515.2 Diachasma alloeum
GTTGAACGATGACCTGATCATCTTCGTTATCATCTGAAGATGACGAGTCGTCGAGACCGTGTTGTTCCTTTATTCCTAAGTAGAGAGCATGTAAGGATTGTATGGTATCCGTCACGAGATGGACAAATAAACAAAACACAATACTTACGTTTAGAATGGTCGAAAAATAATGATAAACACTGGGTATCTCGTTTGTGGGAAAACTGAAGAGCACACGTGACCACCCGCAAAATGGTTCCATCTGCTGTCAAAAGACCCTGGTGATAAGCGTGAGATAGCACGCGACAGGGTGTATGACAAACTATCCGCTCTAAAATCCTGTTCAATGTTACACGAGATAAACTATCTCAAAATTTCGTTCGTTGATCAAAAAAGAATTCCTGATATGGAGGTACTCTGTCGCAAATGAACTCACTCAACTGTGTTAAGAAATACAGATACCGCCTATTTTTTCGACAATCTTCGCGCTCCATTGTGTCCGTTTCTAATGATGCTCTCTTTCAGACGTAAAGACTACGAGTGACGAATTCAAACGAGTATTCGCAGAAATATAAGGCTTCGAAAGAGTTGCAATAGCATATCAGTTTTCTAAATATGTCCTTCGGATCAAACATAAAACTGCAACTTTTAGAACACGTGATGCATGGATCACCAATTGAAAACCGTCGAAAATCACAACCGGTGATTCACGGATAGAGTTATACGCTTGTGCCTTCTTATGATTCATCAGCTGTCAGTTTTGTAAATTTCTCTTAGGACAAAGACAAACCATCAAAACTGCAAATTTTATAACACGTGAGGCATCGATCAGCATCTCGGAGACACTAAGTTTTGTAAATTTCTTTTAGGACAAAGACAAACCATCAAAACTGCAAATTTTATAACACGTGAGGCATCGATCAGCATCTCGGAGACACTAAGTTTTGTAAATTTCTTTTAGGACAAAGACAAACCATCAAAACTGCAAATTTTATAACACGTGATGCATCGATCAGCAACTCGGAGACGAAAAAAAAAAAAAAAGTCATGATAGAGTTACACTCACGTATCTTTTGTGATGACTCAACGCCAACACCCGTAAAATTTCAACTATTATTGGCNCAGTGAAATTGGACAAAGAAGGCTGAATACCGTCGCGCATGATAACGGGCCGTGCGGTAATACCGGAGAAGCGTATGAAATCGAGTATTATGACGGTGACGTCATACGTGAAGGGGTAGATGAGATCGAGGATCATCGATTAGTGATTGGGAATGGTAAGGTTCAAAAGTTTGGAGAGAAATCCGTTAAAGTGATTCATGATTGTACGTTTATTTTGCAGATGAATGTCCTAATGATTTGCCCTGTGTGAAACCGTGCTGGGTTTCTTTACCTCGCCTAACAAAGCAACAGATTCTTGACTCCAAACTACCAAAATTGAGGCGGTGTGCACCAAGGGAAAGGTGTGCATCATGCGTCAGGGGTCTGGAAGAGGAGCTAGAGAGGGAGCGTACATTGTCACCACCGCCTTTGAAGAGGGTGTGGCCGGTGACACCTGAGGATGCAGCGAAGCGGAGGCGCGGCAGGTNCCCCGCCAACAGTTGTTGTGTATCCGTGGCTGAGTTTCCTGCGAGATTTGGAGAATTAGAGGTATGTAATTAATTTGAAAGTTTCGTTCATAAAATTGGTTCCATTTTATGATATCAATTTGTGTTCATTTTTTATTACAAAAGATCTTTTTGAAAAAATGGCTGAGAGAAGTATCAACAAAATTGCCCGATGCGAGACTCTCCCCGTTAAAAGGATTGATGATCTAACTCTGGGTGTGGATTATCAGATTACTGCATTCAAAAGTGTCAACACCAAATANAGATATATCAACCATGGGAAATAACTATTTACATTTTTTACGCGATTGTTAATCATCGACTTGATGAGAAATAAAGTTGTTAACATTAAATGACGAGAATATTCTTATAAGAAAGAGAATGGTATTAACTCGTCTCTGCAGATGTCAGATTTGCAAGGTAAGCACATGTGGAGACGGCTAGTCTGACCTTCGAGAGCTAGTGTGTGTTACGGTGGAGAAGATGTCACAGAGTGCACGGGCAAAACTGCATGGTCAGCACATTGTTCCAGGGTGAGTAACCAACTCAACGGCTGTCTCCCCAAACCATATAATCATTTTTTCAGTCCTCAGTGAAGCGCGGCCGTGACAAGATCTCAATTATCGTCAAGCATTTGGATTATTGTGTGTGTGTGTGATACAGTGGGTATTTTTTTTGTGCCGTGTGTATGTAATCATGCGTGTGACGGGGAAAAACTTCGTACCCCCCACTAGCACCGTCACCCCCCAGGACGAACCGACACCATCCACCAGCGGGTATATCCCAAAACCATCGCGTCCCGCCACACCCTCCTCGGAAACGTCGTCATCGTATTCGGTCACTGATGACCCGGACCCGTACGAGTTGCGGGCCGGATATGACGGATTGGACCCCCGATTCCCGGACCGCTGGTGGACTCTCCGGGTAGAGCAACCTCTCATTCTTTCAGCTGAGCATCTGGAGAATGATACTCGGCACCGGGGTCTCAGTGAATCACCCCAGCTGGGATGGTGGCAGAGGGATGGACAATTCCCGATGTTTATCGAGCCAGCCGATTATACCCAGGATCGCCTGGTTAGCTGGTTGGAAGAGGAGCATCGCGAGCGCGACGATTGGGGCGCCGAGGACGAGGAGTTGGCCCAGGTATCGCTGTTCGGGAAGTCCGATGAGGACAGGGAGTGGTAGTGTTGACGTTTCTCTTCAGTCCCTATAGACCCATAGTACTAGTGGTTTAGTGACAGTTAGATTTAATGCATAAGGTGAACAATGACGATTTTCGGATTTTTCGGAGCCCTGTGAGGAGAGTGCAGAGACAGGTAAAGTATTCTTTTAATATGTTTACGGTTTTCGCAGATTTTATCGGAGCACCGGTATGCTCTTTCAGTTCGAAAAATTTTGTCCGCCGAATTTTTGCTAAATATTGAGGCCTGAGGGCCAACGGTCCCCCAAAACCACTCGAGATTGGGATACGCGTCCGCAGTACACGTTTTACCCCGCTCATACACGTCAGAGCCGCGTTATTCCGATCGGTGCGATGGTGGGTCCCTAAATATATTAGTGATGGAGGGGGCCAATATTTTTGACCCCCAAAATTTAGTATCGCGGCCGAGGGACCAGTGGTTCTTCCAATACCTCTGGGGGTTGGGGTACTCGTTCAGTATACGCCACGCACACACGTCGGAGCCGCGCTATTCCGATCGGTGTGGTGGTGGGGTCCTATACTCACAAGCGGTGGTGGGGGGTAAAATTTTTTACCCCCAAATTTCAATTTCGCGGCCGAGGGACCAGCGGTTTTCCCGAAACCGCTCGGGGTTGGGATGCGCGCCCGGGTGACGCACCCGCAGCCATGCTGTACCGCACCGCTCGCACACGTCGGAGCCGTGCTACTCTGACAGGTGTGGTGGTGCGGCCATATCGACTTTAGGTGGGGGGCGCCATAGTAGTTCCCATACTACTAGTGCATAAACTACCTTTATGTCCGAGGTCTTTATATGAATATAGATATGGCGGGATGAAATTCGAATTTTCGACGAGAGAAAATAAAATAGAACACCGAGTTGATTTTCCGTTTCATTCTAATAAGTGATTTAACGTGAAGAAGAACATTTTCTGTGGTTCTCCATAACAACATCACAACCCACGTTCAAATGCACTGATGGCAACACTTCAACATTGAATGTGAAGCTCAGTTGGACCAGCGCTGCCAACGTTATAACTTGATTCTCACACTTTATAATGTGAATCGCGAGAATGTGAATATCAACTCGTTGCTATATGCCTATCTTTTTTACTGTTAATCCAAAAAATACCATGGTTACACCATTGAAAAGCTCATAGGCGATTTATATAATGTAACTAACGACACTTTCCCGATTTGTCGTCCCGTTTTCATTATCTCTCTATCCCCTATAGAAAAATCCGTGTCCGTAACCGAGGGTTACTCATTGGTTTTTGCGTCAATTCTCGGCTTCCTCTTCGACGTAGCATACACATGATAT
>NW_021681697.1:10769-11520 GCF_001412515.2 Diachasma alloeum
TATTTAAAAAAAAATCACTATGACTTGTTTGGATATACTCAATCCAAATTAATGAAATCTGCTTGGTATGATGCTTGATTTAATTAAATCTTAATCGGTTCGATTAAGGGCTTAATATTCGATTTGAATCAAGAATGTTTTTCTGTGTATAGACATTACGTTGGTTCCCTTCGCTGGGAACATTGAAATTTTGATGTAGTTTCTTATTGGTGCAGTTGTCAAGTGACTTCGATCAGTCGATGCAATCAAGAATTTGACTCAAGAATTCGAGATTGAAGAACAGATACAAATATTTGCATCAGTTCTTTAGTGTCGAATTCAGTATCAGAACCATGCAGCCTAACTAGCGTGCGCGAAGCGCGCGTCTTCCCTAGTATAATAAAAAAATAAGCCCAAAAATTCAGGCGATGCTCAAAATTCAGGCGACGCTTGATCCGACCCTGTGGCGACAGATGCGGCCCTGGGGTGACACTGATGCGACCCTGGGGCGACACTGATGCGGCCCTGGGGCGACACTGACCCGGCCCTGGGGCGACACAGATGTGGTCCGAGTGGACCCGATGTGACCCGAGCCGACGTGACCCCAACCGACCTGACGTGACCTGATGTGACTCGAGCCAACCCAATCCTGACAGGTCACAGGGTGATTTTATATATCTCTCTATATAATAAAAGAATAAGGGTAAAATTTAAGACAATTCAGGCGACGCAAAAATTCAGGCGAGGCAAAAATTCAGGCGACGCCTAAAGG
>NW_021681697.1:11619-38443 GCF_001412515.2 Diachasma alloeum
GGGGGGGGGGGGGGGTTATTGGGTGAAGTTCTGTCGTGTATAGATACACGGTGCTCTCGGCCTGATGTTTTGCTCAGTCGGTCAAACCTGATGTTTTGCTCAGTCGGTCAAAAGTTTTCTTGGCCGATACGCTACCGCGTATCTCGATCAAATTTCGGTGGATACTAATTGACTGGCGCATTGGGTGAGTTAGTTGGCTTACATGTGATAGGTTCCGAGTTCAAAACCCGGTCAGGCAGAATGGTGTGATCTACCCATTTAAGGATGTAACGGCGTGGTCGGAGAAAAAAAAAGTGGAGAAATTTCCGATTTTTCGTTAATACATTCTTTGATCAATTAAGAAACCATGTGCAAAATGTCAGATAACCTAGGAGCTGGGTAACAATCGCAATAATTTCTAAAGTTACTACTTATGCATGAAATTGGAAATGATTTCTGTTCTTACCCTACCCCGAGGCTATCTGAAATTTTGCACATGGTTTCTTAGAGGATCAACGAATTTATTTTTTTTAAATCATCAATTTCTTCACTTTATTTTTCTCTGACCACGCCGTCACATCCTTGAAATCTTGATCGGATTTCGCAGTACGCTCAAGCTGAGTCAGAGCGATGTAAATCAAATAATGATTAAAAAAAATCGATGAGAATTGTGACTCAATTCAATTGCTATTTAGTAGGGGAGAGGAAGGAAGGGGATGTGATATCTGAATGTCGCTCAGAGACTTCTCAATGATAGTTTTTCACTTTCTTTGAAGGTTGCAGAGTGAATTCGATAGAAAGATAGAAACCGAGTAGATTTTTTGGTATTTTATGATTTTTTCTAGAGAGTAGTGGTAATGGTGGAAGTGATAGGAGGATGCTCAAGAAATTTCTGATGATCTTTTTTTAGTTCTACGGGCTTAATTTGAATAATTTGATGAAGATTTCTGCTCTTCACTGTTTTCATTCCTTCTCCCTACAGCTATTGAGGGTACGATTCCGATTCCTTTGGCGCCACAGTTCGACACATATTTTCCGTACCATTTTTCCGCAGGATTACGGGAAAAATAATGAAAAAATTCTATTGAGGGATAACATAGCATTTTTTGGGATATTTTAAAGGGCTGTTTAAGAAGGCAGAAGGGTAAAAAACGACCGAAATATGTGCAAATTTTTGCTCCACGAATTCTCTCATACTCTCGTGGTGGTGAGGCATTTGTTGTGATAATTTTTGGGCCTCAGAATTGAACAAACGAAGAGAGTTCTTGAAGCAAAAATTTGCCTGCATTCCGGTAGTTTTTTTTACCTTCCTACCCTCTTAAGTGGTGGCGAGTTTAGAATCTGTGTGAAAATGACAGATAAGATTTTTCTAAATATTTGTTGAATGAATGAGGCTAGAGGGGAGAAGCGGGTATAGAGACGGAGTAAGCAAGAAATTGTCCAAATTTTTTTTGGCATTTTTTTTTTTAATTTCAAAGGTGATATCAAGACATGTTCTTTAAAATCTTTTGTTGAGATTTGGGAAATTAATTCGAGTAAATAAGTTGTAGTGTTGTGTCCCAGATAATTGTACCAAATATTATTGAATGACGCAATTATGAAGAAATTAGGAGTCAGCACCGTATTACAACACGAAGCCGTTTTGTAATACGAATCGAGGCAAGTGTGCCCCGATTTTCAAGAAAACCGAGATCGGACTGGGCTGGAGAGCTCATTACCGATGTAGTTCATTATCAAGTACATTTTAATCCATTTGATTTATCAAGTCCATTTTAATCCATTTGATCAGAGTAAACCGTTACTCTTTAGTGTGAAATTAATAAACTAAAATATCTTAAATTGCTGAGATTGAGTCCATTTTACTCGACCATTCTACCGTATATTACAGTAGTTTCATAGATGATTTTCTTGTACTTTTTTTCGGGATGGGGAGTCAAGGGGTGGGGAGAATAGGAGCCCTTGGAACTGTATACAAATTTAGATCTGAACATGAATTTATATCTGGAGATTGACTTAAATTTATGCCTACATCGCAACTGAGTTTAAAAAATTTATGAAAAGGAAGACATATGCTACCATACTCTAGACTAAGGCGCGCATAGCGCGCCTCATACGCCAGTGGTCAGAAATTTAGCATTTAGGACCCGATCTTAAGATCTATCTATTGCATTGGGATTCACTTGAAGTCCGCAATAATATCCTTTTTCGTCGCTGGGAATCACCTGACAAAACAAAATTTGTTACCAGGTGATAGTTCCCAAAGACACAATCAACACCTGATCTGAATGCTTGAATCGATTATTATTTATTTTAAACCTTTTTGAATCATTTGGAAAAATCGAAATCTGCCCTTTCCAACATTTATTTTCCAGTTCGAATCCTCAATTTCCTTGCTACTCCATTGGATGAATTTTGAGATCCATCTGGACCTTGGAAGCTCACGCGAAGAAAAAGAAGATTTTCCCGTGAAGTCCCAAATATTTATTTCGAGTCAAACCTTTCCTCTTTCCTGTATTTTCCGTCTGGGTTTTTGGAAGAGAGTTGAGTTGCAGGCCCCAGATAATTGAAGTATCATTTCAGTTATTAATTAACTGAAATTTCACTACAATTGCCTTTAACAGGCGCGTTGTTGTCGGAGCAACAAGTTTCAAGAGAGGGAGTAGTGTTACGTTGCCCTGTTTCTCGAATAATGTTATTTATTCGTCCCAATCTTTTAATGAACATTTATTTGTTATAAAATGTCCGCTTATTTAACAATACATAGACTACGGGTTCGGGTGGTGGGGGCTGCAAGAAATAGAAAAGGAGCGCCGTTTTGTCGATGGTTTCTCTCTTCGTCGATTATTTCTCAGAGTGGAGCAAGAACGGTCACGGAGTGGGGGATACGTTCACTATGCAATAGCGACTATCCCCCTCTACGCCACCGTTCGACAGAGAAGGAAACCGGCGAGAAACGCAACACTCTGTCCATTTCGTGCTTTTTTCAATACACAGGAGGGATAGGGAACCCGCAGTCTACGTATTATATGTCCATAGTTTGGCCCCCTTCCCTCTATTTTCCATGGTAAGACACTGTTGGCAATTCCTGGGATGCGAAAAATAAGAATTCGAGTTGCGCTGCCAACTTAATGGCTCAAGTCTGACCGTTTTCGTTTAGAAGATGATGGAAACACTAAAAATGTGCATGCTAGTTCATTGCTAACCGAGTCGAAATTTTACCGGGTCTCCCAACGTAGTTTCAAGGTCCACTGGTGGGTTTAGGACATTGAAAATACGTTGTCCATTATACAGGCTCAAATGCACCGATTTAACCTACTTTCGGCATAAATACCGTCTCTTTTTTCCATTTTTTCCAGATTGTACGTGGAAATTAGGATTAGTTCCTCCACCATACATTCTTTCCTTCCTTCCTCCTCCCTTCCCTCTTCGCACTACCAGTTCCATTCTAACATCGACTAATTGATTAAATCTTGCATAAATTAATCGGTGGAAGAATGGCAAGAATATAAATATTATTAACTCGGTAAAACAAAAATGGAAAAAAAAGAAAAATGCGGATCGGTCCATAGGTTCCCGAGATATTCCTGCTTGTAGTTCTGCCGTGTTCCCTTTGGGTCACCGATCCTTTTTCTGGTTTTATTCGCTACTGCTGAAGCTCACTGATCGCAGGATATCCCGGTATGCTTTTGAGCTGTACAGTTGCTTGTGGCGAGTTGTATTTTTTTCGGGTTTATATAAGCAACTAATACGAAGAAAAATAGGAAAAAAAGAAAGAAAGTAGGCAATAGAGTAATACAGGAAATTAAGAGAAAAGGAGCAGGGGGAGGAGATGAGAGGGAATTAGAGTCCATATAGGTCTAAAGCGTCTAAGGGTCGGACCCTTCATATAAAAGTCAGTGAGTATAAAGATCCGATAAGTGTAAGAGTTAGTTGAGTCTGAAGGATCGCGGGAATCTAAGGGTTAGTTGTACCTAAGGGTCAAAAGAGTAAGAAGTGTCAGGCGAATGTAATGGTCAGTTCAATAAGGGTTAGGTAAGTAAAAGGCTCAGTTGAGTTTAAGGATCAGTTGTGTTCAAGTGTCAGTTGAGTTTAAGGGTCAATTGAATTTAAGGGTCGAATGAAGCTAAGGGTCAGATGAGTATAAGGATGGGATGAGTATGAGGGCCAGATGGCTTTTTTTATCAATAAGCGTAAAACCTTCAACATAAGGACAGATAGATATAAGGGTCAGCCGAGTCCGAAGAATCACACGAATTTGAGGGTCAAAAGGATATGAAGGGTCAGGTGAATATAAGGGTCAGTTGAGTATGGGTTAGATAAGTAGAAGTCTGAGTTGAGTTTAAAGGTTAGATGCGTCTCAGTAATAGTTGAGTTTAAGGGTGAGATGGGTCTAAGGATTAGTTGATTTCGAAGGATCATGCGAATTTGAAGGTCTGTTGAGTAAGGGTCAGATACGCAAAAGCTTCAATTCAGTTTAAAAGTCAATTGCGTCCAAGTGTCAGTTATATTTAAGAGTCAGATGGGTCTAAGGATTATTTGAGTTCGAAGGATCAGGCGAATCTAAGAGTCAGTTGAGTCTAAGGGTCAAACAACTACAAAGGGTCAGGCGGATTTAAGGGTCAGTTGAGTGTGAAGGATCACGCGAATCTACGAGTCAGTTGAGCCTAAGGGTCAAAAGAGTACGAAGGCTCAGGCGAAACTAAAGGTCAGATGAGTAAAAGGCTGAGTTGCGTTTAAGGGTCAGTTTAATCTAAAAGTCCGATGATCTTTGGCTCACCTGACCCTCAGAATCGATCTGACCCTCAGACTCATTTGACCCTTATCCTCGTCTTAGACTCATCTGACTCTCAGGCCCAATAGGGCCTTCGCACTCATCTGACCCATACACTTAACTGACCCTTACACACAAAGGGCCCTTAAATTCAACTGACAGTTGAACTCAACTGAGGTTTTTAATTATCTGACCCTTACAAAACAGACCCTTGAATTCGCCTGACCCTTCGTACTCTTTTGACCCTTAGGCTCAACTCACCTTTAAACTCAACTGATATTCAATCTCAACTGAGGCTTTCACTTATCTGACCCTGAGATTCGCGTAATCTTGTGGACACAACTCATCCTTATACTCATCTGACCCTCATACTCAATTGATTCTTATACTCAGCTAACCCTGCAGACCCTTGGACCCAACTCACTCTTCAAACGCACGATTGTTTGAACGTTGAACTAATGTTATTAATGTACTAACACTAATACTTCAGTTACGTGAGTCTTTAACACGGTAATGAATTTTTTAATTATCTTCAATAATGACCTTGATACAATCAAATGTGGACATCGAAACTTACAACGTACGTCAACAGAAAACAAACGTCATTAACATCGAGAGTACGTTTAATATACGGTGGATATTGAGTGTTTTTCAACGTCCATGGCCCTTCACGTTGAGATAAGTTGAAAGTACGGTGAAAATTCGGCGGAGAATTTGAACATCAAAGCAATGTAGGTTAAAAACGTTGAAACTACGTCGGGAGACCCGGTAAAATTTTAGCTTGGTTATGTGCATATCTTCGTAAATATTGAACGAATTAAATTAATAATTGCATCAGTGGAAAGCGGATTGGTGATTTATATGGGGTAACTAAGGACAATTTTCGTCTAAATAGTGGCATTTTTTATTAATTGATGAAAAGTCAGTTGATTGTAGTGGAAGGGGAAGTTGTGTCGTGTATAGATACCCGGGAGCTCTCGTCGTTTTGTTATGAGGTTAACAGGTGCGACTTGGCTGATACGCTACCGCGTATCTGGATTTGTAATCGCGTACATTCAGTAGCGAAGAGGTAAACCGGGTGAAATCGATTTTGACTTTTAGTCAGTTTTTAATGAATATCGTGGAATCTAAGAGAGATAGCGAAATTCTTCTTATGACCCTTTTTATAACCTTCAGTTCGCTCTACAAAAAAAGTCACGACAAAAATTTTTCCATTCGTTTAGATTCCAAGATATTCGTCAAAAACTGACCAGTAGTCAAAATCCACTTGACCGGGCTTACCGCTTCGCTACGGAATTTTCATTTTTTTTGTATTCAAACAATCCTCCTATGCTCCATATTTCTTGAACGAATTACCGGATTTTGTTCTCCGTCATTCACAGTGCTATTTTTACATCAGTTGGATTTTTATTGCTTATTTACATAGTTCTTTCATAACTCATTTTTCAAAGCATTGTCACTCATAGATTCCCATTCAGAAAACATCTGTAATTTTTTTCATATTCTACAAGGGTTTTACATATATTTATTGAGGAATTAATATAATATTGTCAAATTATTGCACGGACAGGGAATGAAATTTTCAGTAGGATGAATGTTACAATTCTAATGATCTGTTTCACCACGCGAGTGACTACTACTGCCACCATCGGAACCAATCTGAACTACATGCTGCGTGATATGATTTTAGGGCTCCCACCAGCTGCTATTTGCCCTTCTTCTCTCTATTCTCCATGACACTATATAACGTAAGACACTATTGGCAATTCCTGCATGCGAAAGTGAAAATTCGAGTTGCGCTGCCAACTCGATGGCTTGACTGTAACCGTTCTCGTTTAGAAGATAATGGGAACGCGAAAAATGTGTATGCCAGTTCTTTGCTAGGTGCATATTTTCGTAAATATTGAACGGATTAAATTAATAATTGCATCAGTGGAAAGGGGATTGGTGATTTATATAGTGTAACTAAGGACAGTCTTCGTCTAAGTGGGCGCATTTTTTATTAATTGATGGAAAATCAGTTGACGGTTGTGGAAGAGGAAGTTGTGTCGTGTATAGATACTCGGTAGCTCTCGTCGTTTTGTTGTGAGGTTATGAGGCGCGACTTGGCCGATACGCTTCCGCGTATCTCGATTTTTTTTTTCGGAATCCTAATTAATCACCATTGGGTTTAATGAGAAATTTCTCGATTCAATTAATCCTTCTTTAAACAATTTAGAAGAAATCAAACAGGATTAATAGTTGATAACTTCATCGGTTAATTTTTTATTCTGATTAACAATTAATTAAATAATTGATAATCGTTGATAGGTGATTATTTAGTGATCAAAAAATGGGTCCGGAGCGATACTAATTGTCGATTCAAAAAATAGATAAGATAAGAACAGACGATTGCTTAATTTATTGAAAAATATTTTCCTGCAATTATAAATTATTCAAGTAATCATAATAATAAGTGTAACTCATAATTATACCGATCCCTGATATTACCTGACCCCTGCACTCAATCAATGCTGAATTGATGTTAGATTCTTCCATAAAATTCGACGCTTTGAATGTTCTCAGTTACAGAATTCAAAGATGCTTGATCAAGAACTCAATGATTCTTCATTTAATAACTTTTCTCAATTCGAATGAGTGGAGACTAGAAACTTTTTTCTTCCGTGAGCAAACTGACAAAGCCCACTGCATATTATATGTTTCTGTTGAATACCGTGGAGAGCAGTTTTTCACTTGACTCACATGATTTCGTTTAATCTACTCTATACAAGTGGGATAATCAAGAAGGAAAAAAATGCAGAGAACTACGGAGGATTTTCTGAATGATCTCGGCCTCCATTTAAATTGTACAGTCGACCGCATCGTTATGTGCAACAAATGCCGATGATGCTTTTGTACGAAACAGCGGAGAAATAGAATGAGGTGGTTAGCAACTGCGGAGAATTACACCTTGAGTACGTGCGAAAATTATTGTCGACAATGTATGTGTACGTGAGGAGTGGTGGAGAAGGGGTACATAGTTGGAGATGCCGGCAGCAAATAATCACGGATAGGGAGGTAAAGCTCGGCAGCAACGAAACAATTGGAAAACCCAGGTACCATCATCACGATGATACGAGGATTCATGAGAACGTTGATTGTTAATGTTTTTGCATTCCTTTTCCCAGCTTTGACTGAACATTTTTGACATAATTTTGGACAAAATGAGTTTCACACGAGATGCGGTAAATGAAATATAATTGAGGAAGCTGTGCAGAGTGATGGAGAAAAGGGTGCACAGCCATAGGTCAAACGTGTTTCTCGTTAAGTGAAGCAATTATCCTGGGACCTATCTATTACGTACCAGTGGCCCACCCCATCAGTAACTACCGCAGTCTTTTAGTTGTGAAGAGTCCATTAAAACGTGATTCTGGCATCTGCTGTGTACCGTTACTTTTTACTTAATTCATACGTATATATAATTGTTTAATCATTATTATTTTTTTGTTTGCTTTTTATTCTTGGGTTAAAAAAAAATAGTGACCTTGACCTCCGCCGTTTGCTTATGTCGAGGATTTATGATGAGGTTGGTGGTATTCAATTGCGAAGAAGGTTTTATAGAAGATTACAGTTGCATCTATATTTGCTCATTTTGGATTAAAATTCCGTTCCATCAATTTTTGCCGTAGCAAAATTTCTGAGATCTGGCGATGTTTGCAAAAATTGGCGAAAATGTACGACGGAAAATGATGAGATTCAACAATGAAACACTGACATTATAAATTGAATGTTCCTTTCGTCTGTCCCGCTGACTTTTTTTCTGCTTGAAATGCTATTTGCGGAATTGGAAAATTTTACCTTGATCTTATGGACTAACATGAAGGGTGAGATCACAAGAATGTGCTTGGGTTTTCGAAACTTCAAATGAATTTTCTTATCAACACGACAACTCCAACCATTATTGAACAAATTTCATTGGAAAATTAATGCTATCACGAACTGCTCAAGATTCCTGATGAGTAAGGTCAAGTACTTAGCGCAAGAAAATGTGCATTATTATTGGCGAACGGTTGAGAGATAGGAATTAACCCCTCGCGGACAGGACCCTTTTGTTTTCAAGAGTGGTGTACGCTTGATGCAACTAGAATGCGATGAATTCTAATCAACGGAAAATTATGAAACCGATATGTAAGCAAGCTAGAGTATTCCTATACTCTTTTTATTTGTTCGATCGAATTACTTCCTATAATTATGGAAATAATTATTTTTGAAAAGCATCATTCACATTATCGTGGGTCGATACATGGTATCGATCATGTACGTGAGGGGTTGAGAGCTATTTTTTATCATGAAACAACAAGAAAGTTGATATCTACGGCTATGAAGTTGGTAGAGAAGGGAACAAGAAATGTGACAGAAGCCATTGAACAGATTACATGTGACGGCTACTCTCTACGTATTTTTTGTCTCCTATTTTCATTTCTGCGAATTTCATTGGTAGTAGGCTTCCGCATGAATTCCAATGTATGTTTTCAAAAAATTGAGGCATAAGGATTATCATTTTTGCTTCCGAAGGGAAGCATTGTATTCGTCAAATCTGAAATTTCCATTTTTTTGTGTCAGGATGACTAATTTTTGTCTCAGGAATTCGAATATGCTGTTTTCACATGATGTCCGTATGTATGTATGTATGTATGTATGTATGTATGTATGTATATATATATATGTATGTATGTATGTGAGCATTTCTTCAAATTTAGTTTCTCGACGATCATACCATTATCATATATTACCATCAAATGGATCAAAAGAACGAACAATACATTTATAATTTTTATAAGTATTTGTGAATGAATTAGATGATACATTGCATTTTATTTTATGGACCTTTATTTGCTCTACTTTGGACGTAATCATTTTTCACTTTCAATATTCGATGATTATTCCATTGGGAAGCTGATAAACCTAAACGGTAAGTTCATGTTTTTCTCATAAATTAGCCTTTCCAACACGAAGAAAACATTACATTGGCGCCCAACTAGCGGCACAATACCCCTGACGGTGTCGTGGTATTAGTAAGCCGGAACCATAACATTGATGTCAGTACAGAATACCATCAATAGAGTCACGCGGTCAAATATAGCAGGTCCTGTTGTTAGTGGCCTTGTACATCATAGTAGAAGAGAAAAACAGAAAACTAACCAAAACGCGGAGATCGATAAATTGAGCGGGAATAAAGTCTAGAGGCGGATGAACAAGGTCAAGAACGAAGTTCGAAAGTTGATGTAATAAAGAGAAACACGGAGTGTGAAAAACCAAAGTCAAGTAAATTCCAATTACGTAGATCATTGTGAGATAATATTATTAATTCACCTGGTGATAATAGGGATAAAATGGAGGAAGACCTCCAAGAATTGAGACAGATGTTAGAGGCTGAAAAAGAGAAGGCTCGGAAATTGTTGGAGGATGCGTGGGCACGGCAGAAGCAGGCAGAAGACATGCGTAAACGTTATGATGTACTGCAAGCAGATAAAAATGAAATGGATGAAGCTCTGCGAACAGCTCGTTTGCGGAACGGTCATGCTCGAGGTGCAGGAAATAATGATATAAGTGTAAGTGATCGAATCGTTAGAGGGCTAGCTAATCAGATGCCGTATATACAAATGAAGCCCAAGGTACCACATTTCACCGATAAAAGTAAAAGTAAAAATGTCCCGAAGGAATTCGAGTTAGATTTTTTGGAAAGTATATTAACGCGTCGAGTCGGCACCTGGTTTCAAGCCAATAAGGCTAATTTCACGTCGTTGCAAACATTCGAGATGAGATTTTTAGATCGATTTTATTTTATTCCGACACGTGTGGCATATCAAAATCAATGGTCATCACGTAGAGAGGAGAAGAGTGATGGGACTCTGGAGGAGTACTTCTACACCCAGCAAAATAATCCAAAATTCTTCGAGCCTCCACTCTCAGAATTCGAAATTGATTCTAGCATTATTCAACAAATGCCCCCTGACGTTCAATTCACATTATCACGGTTCATAGTCTCGAGGTGAGAATAATAATAATAGGTTCGGTGGAAGAAATGGATGAGTGAGATCAGAGAATGGGGGAAATAAGGCATCACGTGTAAACAACAATCACATACAAGTCTCTCCGTCAGTGGCTCTTCCTGACTTGAGTGTACCTTCACCAAATGTCAATTCATGTTCTTCCATGAATAATAATTATAATGATATTGAAATACAGTCGGATCTCCCAACAATTATAAGGATACTTTCCCGGGTTGTTCACCCAGGAAAAATCCAAACTACTTTTTCAGCCTTCTCTATCGCTCAATAAGCGGGCGCCAGCCGAACGTACATGGGAGGTTCGACGAAAACCGGCCTCTGAGGCAAACTCGTCCACTCAGAGGACTTTTTGGCTGGACAATGGGTTGCCTAGCTAACATCAGCGTGATACGGCAGAGTGGGCGAGGTCCACCAAGAGTATTACCACCACATCCTCACGAGCCTTTGCAAGCCGTGTATTATACCTTACTGCATCACTTCACATAATGAATTAAATTCATGACCTTCTGGAGAGTCTTTCGACTCTGCCAGTATTCATTCTCCTCTGAGTAGTTCGGGAGTAGAAAACTCCCCCGGATAGACTCGGGGGAGTTTTCAGATTCAAATGCGAATCAGTCGGGACCCCTCGGAGCCCGGGACGCCGAGAGGCTGATCCGACCAAAGTGGAACACTGTTACCCACTTCACGACCACCCACACTCTCGGCCACCAGTTACTGCTTCGGTCATCGCACGTCACCGTCTCCGGGTACTCGAATGTCGGCACATGGTCGGGTCGACAGGAGGACGATCTCTACTCCGGACCCACGGGCCCATGCGCTCGTCATTTATTTCGCCGAGCCGGATAACGCCGGCAACAACAAAGTCGTCACTAAGAGTTCCGAAATAACTCTTTTTCCCGTTTCTGGGGGATGCAGGAGCATACCCCTACGTTCGCTACCGTCACTTATGCACCTGGCTGCGCTGAGCTATTCGCCCACCATTCCCGTGGCCATCTTTCAAGTCAACACCACAGTATAANCTTTTCCCGTTTGTGGGGGATGCAGGAGCATCCCCCTACGCTCGCTACCATCAGTTATGCACCTGGCTGCGCTGAGCTATTCGCCCACCATTCCCGTGGCCATCTTTCAAGCCAACACCACAGTATAACTCGGAGAAATCCTTTCGACTTCCCCGCTCGAGGGTCCGCGTTCGACTAACTCAGAATCTTACTAGGGCCTTCTCCCCCTTGTCTGGATATCTCAGCGACGATAGGTCATTCCGTTACCCTATCCCCACCAATCAACCCGACGGGATCCTGGGGGCACCAGTCCTCTCACCTGGCCGTTGGTCCCTAGTCTACTCTGACGTAGCCTATGGAATCACCCAGTTGGACAGCCTGTAAGTCGGCCCCTTTCCCCCTAGCACATGTTGGGCGAATTCCAAAATAGCGATAGTCTAGTAACGTCCTCCAGACCTCCAGGGGTCGCGGTTTCACCCATAACAGCTATGCCTTAGGTTTTTCATCGGTTTGTCGCTCAGTTCATCTAGTCGCGGCTTTCTTCAGCGGCCTCTAGGTATCACTAACTGTTTCTCTTCACTAAGTTAAGAGTTCACATATCTTTTTTAAGGGCACTTCAACCCGTAACGAGAAAATCTCGTTACATACCTCCCTCCTTAAGAGAGGTTTCGAGCCGAAACCTAGACGTTTCAAGTCAAAGACCCTCCAGGAGCAACTATTCTTCTCCTTCCGACTCTTCAGTCGGGGGGTCCTCTAAAGCTTCCCTATAGGGCTTCATGTCCACTATAGCGCAGTCTTCGGTATTACGACCCGTCATATCAGAAACTTGGTAAAAGTTTCTGGAGTGTTTCTTGGTCACCACGTAAGGTCCATTGAACGGGTTGTTCAAGGACGCTGAACGATGCTTTGCGGCATTCGACAGCTCGTAGCCGCGAACTAGGACCAGTTCGCCGACCTCGAATTCACCCTTCCTTCGGCGCAAGTTATAACTTTGTGCCTGTCGATCATTAGCTTCGGCTAATGCATGCGTAAAGGCCAATCTGAGGGTGTCATGTCGCTTCATGCGCTCCACCTAGGCCTCTGTTGGAGTTTCTTCAACTTCAACATCTCCCTCCAGCTTTCGACGCAATGAATTCGCTGGCTTTGGTTCTCGCCCGAGATTTACGAAAGCCGGGGTTGTTTCAGGGAACTGTGTTGGGCTGTATTGTATGCAAATCGAAATGCATCCAGATGACATTCCCAATCACGGTGATCCTGTTCTACATACGCTCGTATCATGGGTTTTAGCGAACGATTCACTCTTTTGGTGGGGTTCGCTTGCAGGTGATACGGCGGCGTTTTTCGGTGCTTCATATTAGTTGAAGCAGCCAACTCTCTCAAGTCCTTGTTTACGAACTCGGTCCCATTATCGGTCAGCAATTCTCGTGGAGCTCCACATCGATAAATAATGGTTTCCTCCAATGCTTTCCGTATCGTCGCACCGGTTGCTTTGCGCAACGGTCGCACTTCTATCCACTTCGTAAAGAAGTCTTGGGTAACTAAGATATGTTGGTGTCCTGCTTAACTACGCGTAAAGGGACCCATCATATCCGCCGAGGACCCATAATATGCGCGAGGTCCCATCTGGCCTATCGGGGCTTGTTGTTGCACTTTGCAGCGCTGACATTTGTGACACGAACTTACGTATGTCATTNCAAAGACCCTCCAGGAGCAACTATTCTTCTCCTTCCGACTCTTCAGTCGGGGGGTCCTCTAAAGCTTCCCTATAGGGCTTCATGTCCACTATAGCGCAGTCTTCGGTATTACGACCCGTCATATCAGAAACTTGGTAAAAGTTTCTGGAGTGTTTCTTGGTCACCACGTAAGGTCCATTGAACGGGTTGTTCAAGGACGCTGAACGATGCTTTGCGGCATTCGACAGCTCGTAGCCGCGAACTAGGACCAGTTCGCCGACCTCGAATTCACCCTTCCTTCGGCGCAAGTTATAACTTTGTGCCTGTCGATCATTAGCTTCGGCTAATGCATGCGTAAAGGCCAATCTGAGGGTGTCATGTCGCTTCATGCGCTCCACCTAGGCCTCTGTTGGAGTTTCTTCAACTTCAACATCTCCCTCCAGCTTTCGACGCAATGAATTCGCTGGCTTTGGTTCTCGCCCGAGATTTACGAAAGCCGGGGTTGTTTCAGGGAACTGTGTTGGGCTGTATTGTATGCAAATCGAAATGCATCCAGATGACATTCCCAATCACGGTGATCCTGTTCTACATACGCTCGTATCATGGGTTTTAGCGAACGATTCACTCTTTTGGTGGGGTTCGCTTGCAGGTGATACGGCGGCGTTTTTCGGTGCTTCATATTAGTTGAAGCAGCCAACTCTCTCAAGTCCTTGTTTACGAACTCGGTCCCATTATCGGTCAGCAATTCTCGTGGAGCTCCACATCGATAAATAATGGTTTCCTCCAATGCTTTCCGTATCGTCGCACCGGTTGCTTTGCGCAACGGTCGCACTTCTATCCACTTCGTAAAGAAGTCTTGGGTAACTAAGATATGTTGGTGTCCTGCTTAACTACGCGTAAAGGGACCCATCATATCCGCCGAGGACCCATAATATGCGCGAGGTCCCATCTGGCCTATCGGGGCTTGTTGTTGCACTTTGCAGCGCTGACATTTGTGACACGAACTTACGTATGTCATTACGTCCTCAAACATCGCTGGTCAATAATATTGATTGGCCAAGCGTTGGCAGGTCTTATCCACACCTTGGTACCCGGCCTGCGGCAAATCGTGGCATTCGCGTATAGCGGCACGTGCCATTTCACGAGGGGGAACTAATTTCCACTCGTCCAAGTCTTGATTGTCCACCGAGGCAATTGTTTTCGGCCTCAGGTGGTACAACAGTCCTTCGCAAATTTTCCATGTAGGATATTTTTTCGGGATTCTCTCTACGTCTCGACAGCACCGGAGATACCATTTATCATCCGTATCTACCGCCATCGAGAGTAACTTCGTCGCTCCTTCCGGTGCGCGTGACAAGTCGTCAGGCACATGGTGAAGCACGCCCTTCCGGTGTATGATTTTACAATCATATTAGGGGGCTTCGCCCCCTGCTCGCTGCGCTCGCTAACCCCGGGGGGCTTCGCCCCCCAGCTCGCTTCGCTCGCTCCCACCCAATCCAACTGTCAGCCCCCCTGCCGCATTTGACCCTGGGACACTCTCCTCCCTTCTAACCCCCCCGACTTTGGGCTTCGCCCCCTGCTCGCTTCGCTCGCTCCCTCCCCAATCCAACTGTCAGCCCTCCCTCGCTTCACCCCCTGCTCTCTTCGCTCGCCAACCCCGGGGGGCTTCGCCCCCCCGCTCGCTTCGCTCGCTCCCCCCAATCCAACTGTCAGCCCCCCTACTGCGTTTGACCCTGGAACACTCTCCTCCCTTCTAACCCCCCGACCTTGGGCTTCGCTCCCTACTCGCTTCGCTCCCCAACACCGGGGGGCTTCGCCCCCCCGCTCGCTTCGCTCGCTCCCCCCCAATCTAACTGTCAGCCCCCCCACCGCGTTTGACCCTGGGATACCCCCCTTCCTTCTAACTTCTGAATTTTTGCGTCGCCTGAATTGTCTTAAATTTTGCCCTTATTTTTTTATTATATAGAGAGATATATAAAATCACCCTGTGACCTATCAGGATTGGGTTGGCTTGAGTCACATCAGGTCACGTCAGGTCGGTTGGGGTCACGTCGGCTCGGGTCACGTCGGGTCGACTCGGATCACGTCAGGTCGACTCCAGGACCACATCTGTGTCGCCCCAGGGCCGAATCAGTGTCGCCCCAGGGCCGCATCAGTGTCGCCCCAGGGCCGCGTCAGCGTCGACCCAGGGCCGCATCAGTGTCGTCCCAGGGCCGCTTCTATCGCCACAGGGCCGGCTCAAGCGTCGCCTGAATTTTGAGCGTCGCCAGAATTTTTGGGCTTATTTTTTTATTATATAGAGAGATTCTAACAACGGCAGGTTCCATCTCCCTAGCCTTCCAGCCGGGTCTTTCATATTATGAAGCCACCTTAAGGTGCTATGATCCGTTATTATTGTTAAGGGGGAACCCTCCAAGTAACAACGGAACTTCATAATTGCCCATAAAACTGCTAAACATTCTTGCTCAGTCACTGTGTATTTTGTTTCAGGGCCTGTTAATGAGCGACTAGCGTAAGCTATAACTCGCTCTTGTCCATCTTGTACTTGCGTGAGTACAGCACCAAGTCCCACACTGCTCGCATCCGTTTGCAGGGTAAACGGCAGTAAAAAATCGGGACAATCAAGAGTTGGAGCTGACGTTAAGTGCTTTTTCAGCGCTTCGAAGGCTTCTTGCTGTTCTTCATTCCATAACCACGGCTGATTCTTCTTGGTCAGAAGCGTCAGCGGTTGAGCTATGGTTGCAAACTCTGATATAAATCGTCTATACCAGGATGCCATTACCAGAAAACGACGAATCTGTTTCAGATTCTTCGGCACGGGAAAATCCACAACTGCCGATNCTCGCTTCGCTCCCCAACCCCGGGGGGCTTCGCCCCCCCGCTCGCTTCGCTCGCTCCCCCCCAATCTAACTGTCAGCCCCCCCACCGCGTTTGACCCTGGGATACCCCCCTTCCTTCTAACTTCTGAATTTTTGCGTCGCCTGAATTGTCTTAAATTTTGCCCTTATTTTTTTATTATATAGAGAGATATATAAAATCACCCTGTGACCTATCAGGATTGGGTTGGCTTGAGTCACATCAGGTCACGTCAGGTCGGTTGGGGTCACGTCGGCTCGGGTCACGTCGGGTCGACTAGGATCACGTCAGGTCGACTCCAGGACCACATCTGTGTCGCCCCAGGGCCGAATCAGTGTCGCCCCAGGGCCGCATCAGTGTCGCCCCAGGGCCGCGTCAGCGTCGACCCAGGGCCGCATCAGTGTCGTCCCAGGGCCGCTTCTATCGCCACAGGGCCGGCTCAAGCGTCGCCTGAATTTTGAGCGTCGCCAGAATTTTTGGGCTTATTTTTTTATTATATAGAGAGATTCTAACAACGGCAGGTTCCATCTCCCTAGCCTTCCAGCCGGGTCTTTCATATTATGAAGCCACCTTAAGGTGCTATGATCCGTTATTATTGTTAAGGGGGAACCCTCCAAGTAACAACGGAACTTCATAATTGCCCATAAAACTGCTAAACATTCTTGCTCAGTCACTGTGTATTTTGTTTCAGGGCCTGTTAATGAGCGACTAGCGTAAGCTATAACTCGCTCTTGTCCATCTTGTACTTGCGTGAGTACAGCACCAAGTCCCACACTGCTCGCATCCGTTTGCAGGGTAAACGGCAGTAAAAAATCGGGACAATCAAGAGTTGGAGCTGACGTTAAGTGCTTTTTCAGCGCTTCGAAGGCTTCTTGCTGTTCTTCATTCCATAACCACGGCTGATTCTTCTTGGTCAGAAGCGTCAGCGGTTGAGCTATGGTTGCAAACTCTGATATAAATCGTCTATACCAGGATGCCATTACCAGAAAACGACGAATCTGTTTCAGATTCTTCGGCACGGGAAAATCCACAACTGCCGATGTTTTCTCTGGGTCAACTTGTAGTCATTGACTGTTTACGACGAACCCGAGGTATTTCATCTCGGAACGACAGAAAACACTCTTCTCTCGATTTATTGTGGGACCGTGATCTCTCAACTTATCGAGGGCCTTTCCCAACCACGTGAGGTGTTCCTCAAATCGGGTGAGCAACTCGAATCAAACTCGAGTCATGGACTGTTCCTCAAATCGGGTGGGGGAATCGGGTTCGATTCCCGGCTGGGTGAAGCGGAAATTTTTTCTCTCTAAATTCTAATTCTCTTAGAATTTTTTTTTTTTTTTTCAAACAAATAATTCTTCGATTCGTGAACAACTCGAATCGAGGAGTCAACTCGAGTCCTCAAATTTGGTGAGCAGTCCATGATAATGGTCTGAAGTGGAGAAGTGGGTGAAGGTCAGGATGAGATCATGTCCTGGGTATGGTGTAGTCACATTGAGTGATGAGATGGCTGGGTGTTACTGGTGACATAAGCTGAGAGCCATGTATGGGCCTGCTAGTGGCTATAGGGGGCTAGAAATCCATAGAGCCTTGGCCCGTGGAGTCCAGCGGAGTGCTGTTATTATGAACGATTTGGAAAGGCATCTGGGAGGCGAGCTGGCGCTAATGACTATTGGAGTGTGATCATCCTGGATAATGAGGAGTATGACCGGATATGAGGGATTTGTTGAGGGTTCTCTGTATCATGAACATATCCAGATGACAGGAACAGAGGTGCAGAGACCTAATCAACGATAACCTGATGGTCATGGAGATCTGGGTGATGTGAAAAACTGAATGATTGATGAGTTCAATGATTTTGCCTCATTGTTGTGTCCTCCAATGAGGAAAAAGGGGGATAATTGTGATGATACAGCCATTCATATTACCCGCCGTTAGCACTTGTCGTTGTGCTAACATGTGCCCCACCGAGAGGGGCCAGGAGCTGTGGGCAACGAGGGCATCGGGTTGTCGCTCTCTCACGCGTGGGACTCGTTAGGGAACGGTCGACCGAAAATTTGTGTACTTCTAATGTCCCATGCCTAGAGCTATTTATCGCTAAGTGTACGAGTGTTTTCTCAATTCTTTCATAACAAGTTATTTCATAATTGATTCTGGTTTATTATTTTGACACGAACCACATGAGCTAGTTCCGAGAATGAATAAGTTATATGGTTAGTACGATTACTGATCTCAGTCTATGTTCGAGGTTATGCGGTATGTATCTGTGTGTGAGAAACGAGGTATCAATTTTTTTTGGTATTATTTTGGCCATATTGGGGATTGAGAGGAGTCGAATGAAAGGAATTACATTTTTTTGACGTAACGTACCTTCATCCATCTAAAGGGTGGTAACAACTATTCTGACGATATATACCAAAGATTAATCTCCATCTATGAACCTAATGTTGGGGTGTGAGTCTCTGTATCAACGGCTTTGATTAATTGTTATTATGTATTACCATCAAATGAGTCAAAAGAACAATAAATTTATAATTTGTATAAGTTTTTGTGAATGAATTAGACGATACATTGCATTTTATTTTATGGACCTTCATTTGCTCTACTTTAGAAGTAATCATATTTCACTTTCAAGATTCGAAGATTATTCCATTGAGAAGCTGGCGAACCTAAACGGTAAGTTTGTGTTTTTCTCATAAATTGGCCTTTCTAACACGAAGAAAACATTAGAAGGTGTAATCAGGATTTAGTCGGGATTCAGTTATGGCTTAATCGGAGTTTAGTTAGGGTTTAGTCCAGATTTAGTCAGAGTTTAGACGGTATGCAATCGCAGTTCAGTCAGGGTTTAGTCGGGGTTTAGTCGGGACTTCGTCGAGATTTAGCCGAAGTGTAGTCAGGATTTAGTCGTTATTCAGTCTAGGTTTAGTCGGGGTTTAATTAGGATATAGTCGAAGGGTAATCATGGCTTAATCAGAGTTTAACCAAGATTCCGTCAAGTTTTAATCAAGGTTTAAGGGGTAACGAAAGCCGTCACAAAAGTTTGTTTTTTCAACCCATTTTTCTTCGATTGTGTCCAACATAAATGGCTGAAATTTTCACCAAGTATTGAGGGGAGACTAAGTGTTGTCCTCCATCTATCATTTTTCAGATTTTTCGCAAAAAAAATGCAGAAAACTTAACGACACAGCTGATGCTAAAAATAATAGATAGACGACAACGCTTAGACTTCTCTCAATACTTGGTGAAAATTTCAGCCATTTGTATTAGATACAATCTGAGAAAAATGGGTTGAAAAAACTAACTTTTGCAACGGCTTCCGGCTCCTCAATCAACAGGTCAAGCCAAGGTCAACTTTGGCAACTCAAGGTTGACCTGTGGTCAAGCCGAGGTTGGCCCAAGTTCAAACTTGATCATGAACTTTCTAGGCTCTAAAAAATGCTCATTAGTCGATTTTCACATTTTTTGTATATTTCTCGTCTCCTGTTGCCATTTAGTTTTAACAATTCCGTTCACTAGAAATTTTAGTTCACATTATCTTTGAAAAAAAAACTATTCAGATTCTCCTGAGATCGAATTTCGAGAGGGATGCCACTAATCAAGAGAACCATATGGGTGAAATTAGTAACAGAAAAAAGAAGGCACCGACCATGCACTTCGATACTTCAATCGAAATTTTTGTTTTAGTTCGATTAATCCATTCGGAAGCAAATTGCTAATTCATTAGCAAAAAAACTATACTAAATTTTCAGCTGTGCAATGGACCACTTGTTTAAAAATATTACATCCAATCCCACTCATTTTGCCCTATTTCTATAAAATAAATTTGAAAAAAGCATGTATTCATGTGATATGGCTTTCTCAGTTATCCTGATGTGCAAATGAACGGTGAAATATAAATGCGTTAATTTTTTTTTCTTAAGAATTTTCGGTAATTTGTTCCATCTCAAGAACTATCAAATATATCAACCTGAAATTTCACATAGGAATGTTCCTTGACAATCCTAACTAGAACCCAAAGTTTCAAAAGGTTTCCCTGACTTTTACTCATCTCATAGTGCGCAAAAGTAATTTTCGACCGAAACAAATGGATAATCGCATTTTCTGTATATGGGTATAGTTTATGTTGCTAACAAATAAGCAATATGCTTCCGAATGAATTCTCTATTTTTGAAATTTATTACTCTTATTTTTTATTGTTTTGAATAGTGACACCCATATGATTCTCTTATGATCCTTATATTACCCGTTTATGAGTCTATGGAATCTCCATATGACCCCATCTGGCTCCATGTGACATCTATATGGCCCCACGTGACCCTGTAAGCGCACATGACTGCATATCACTCTATAAAATCTTGTATAACCCCTATATGACTCTTGTGTGAGCTGATGCGATCCTTGTATGACCCTATAACATCATATGACTTCATATGACTCCCATTTAACGCCTATATATGGCTCAATATAACCCCATATAACCTCCATATGAACCTGTATCATCCCATATGAGCCCATTATGACACCATATGACCTCAGATAACTTCCAAATTACCTCATATAATCCCCATATGACCTCGTACAACTTTTATATGACCCCATATAACCCATATATGACCCCCATATGACCTCCATATGACCTAAAGCTTCATATTTCTACTATGCAACTTAATAAATAGTTATACTGTTTTCATCATCTTTGCACTTCATCGAGAAAGCATCAAAACAATCTTTTGAGCCATGATTTTATTGATATGACTGTTAATTTTTCCAGTTTATCATGAAGAAAACGAAAAAAAAATCTCAAACTATTTGCTGTAGCTCAACGGTGATAGATGCGATCCGCGATGTATTCTGGTAGAATCAAGAGGCTATTAACACAAATTTTTTAAGCCATGATTCATTTCATTCTGATAAGAATTATTGGACTGAACGTCGAAAAATCGATTTTTGAAAAAATACCAATACTTCAAAAATTCTATGAATAATTCAACTTTAATTGGTGTCGATGAATAGAGCCTATTAATGTCTATCTTCATGGAAAAATTCCTGGAATTTCATCAAGCTCCTATAAATAAAACTGCGAAAAAAAAATTGAAAAGAGTACACACACACATACATACATACACCATCTAAAAATCGCATATTTCGACTTTTCAGACCATATTTAGTTACCCAGACACAATAATTTGGAAACGTAATTTTGAACGATTACAAAGCTTCCATTCGGGAGTAAAAATACAAAGACGACGGAATCTCGAAAAATTTCAATGGGACGATATCCATATTTTGTTGGATGTACATGAATGGCATCAAAACGCACATTTTGAAAAAAAAATTGAAATCGGACCAATGGTTTTTGAGATTTTGAGCAAAAGAGTACAAAGTTGAATATCTCCGAAACTACTAGTCCGTTTTCGTTTATCCAGAATCCCAAACTTTGTTACCATAAGACCTAAAATCATACCAATATGTTTCAAGTTTCTATCTCGATTATTTTTCAAATTATCATGTGAACAAGCAATTTCAGCGAAAAAACGAAAAAAAAAGAATAACACTACATTGCTCAATGGTCTTTTGAATAGATATCATCATGACGAGTATTTTTAAAAAATCGAATTGGTTGAATGGATCAGGACTCATCGACCAAAACGATTTTCGAAGAATCGCAATATCTCAGGAACCGCTGAACGGATCGAGCTGAAATTTAGCAAAAATTTGAGTCTGAGTAGTGCCAATTAGCAGCGAGAATTTTAGCATCGTTGCCTCAATAATTCTCGAGTTATGGGGACAGATCTGTACATACGAACACACTTCGGCACACACATATAGACTTCCTTAAAAACATCATTTCTTCACGTTTCGTGATATTTCTAGGCATTTCCACCCACAATTACAAAGCTTCCAAAGAAAGCTTCCAAAAAAAGAAGAATTGAAGAGTGGATGAAAAATTATTATATGAAAAATATCTCTGGAGACGGAGCTATGGTAGCGAAAAAATGGTTTGATGGTTTTGAAAATGTTATTTCATTTTATAAGAGTGCTTTGGAGCCTTGTGAGTTGATGAATTGAACGTGTTCTGGTTGGCTATAAAGTTGCCATGGAATTGTCCTTCATGGCTCAGAGAATAACCAGAATTTCGTTTTGCTCTGTGGGCTCGAGGAAGCACTGAAAATGTTTCTTTGACTTTGTGGTTGCTCCAAGTTTTCTGATAGGTTCCAGGACATATCTAAAAATTTCGACTGCAGGGTTTCCTTTGAGAGCTTTTTAGAGGAACTTAGTGGACCACCAAAAGAATATTATGGCTTTAGGAACACTCCATGATTTCTTTTTGGTATTTCAGGGAGTGTGCTAAAGGTTCCTTTCAGCTCTAGGACTGTCTAGAACTCGTCTTCGAGGTTCCAAAAGATAATCCGCATCAGTATTTCGATTGCAGCATTACTCCGTAGTTGCTGCGTATTTTTTTTTGCGGGTGGTGGATGTTTTGTCAACAATACACGTGTATACTATACACGGCACACATGTACCCAATACACGGTACACGTCTAAGCGATACACGGCAGATGCATAGGCAATGCATAGCATTGCAGAAACCATCTTTAATCAACTCCTGAGTTGATGAAGTAAAATCATTTTCACAATTAACGGAGCAAGCTTTCGCCATCACATCCATCTCCTGACATTTCTTTTTATATCATCCTTGCTCTATCTCAATTTCATCTCTTCTTGCTAGGTTTTATTATGGTTGCTTGGCCACAAAGTAATAATCGATATTTGAATTTTAACCAAGTTGGAAATTCGGTCAATTTGACTACTCAAAATTATTTTGCGAGAAACTGTGATACGTCAAATTGGTTTATTGTATCACTTATAAGTTATTAAACGTTGAGATGGCAGCGAGGGAAAACCAGGCACTGGAAACTGTAGTAAATGTTTTTCATCACACTGTGGGGAAAATTTTCAGAGTCGTCCGTAAAATTTCAATTAACGCACAAATGATTTTTAATCAACTCCTGAGTTGATGAAGAAACCCCCTACCCCTATTCCCGCGCCTATTGGGGGTCCGCAATAGCCATGGTCGTGTCGGGCTGACAACCCGGCGGCACATATACCCGGTTCCGTCATCGAGCCGCAGCAGAGCTCCCCCACAATCGGTCCCTGTCGGATGGGGACCGTGGATCAGTTGGGAGGGGTGAACGATCTAGATCCAATGGTAACAATCCGGCGGTACAAAGGATGAGGTGGACGGAGGAACTCAAGGAGGACTTCATGCAATGTTGGCAGGACAGTGTGCCGGTGCAAGTGGGCTACATGGCAAGAATGTAAAGCTTGCAGTGCGCAATGCACCCTGAGTTGTCGCTCTTCACAATTCACCATCTGAGAGATCAAGCCAGTCGCTTGCATCGGCAGGAATATCATTAGCTTGTCGTTCCACCGGGGCTGATGGATCCTCCTCCTCTTGTGGTATCTCAGAGGAGTGAAGATATACAGTCAGAGCAGCCGGCCCAACAGAAACATGAGGAGCCTCAGGAGTCCTCGTGTGATATAGGGGCAAGACGAGAGAGATTCATAGGGAAGTTCCGTCTCCGGCCTGAAGATCTGGCCATTGAGAATGCGGATCTGGCCGCAGTCCTTCCTCCGGATATCAACTTGCTCGATCTGAACTAGGCTGTGTATGGTGCGGCTCTTCGTTTGAAGCCTCAGAACCCAAGTAAATGGTCATTTGAGGTGAAAACGCGAAGGCGCATTGCACAGCTCCAAGGGAAAGTCGATGAGGCTAGGAAGCAGGCGTCGCGCATTCAGTGTGTGATTGACTTCATCATCGGTGGTAAGCTTTTTACGGCGCGCATTCGTAAAACGTCCGCAAATTTGCGCTACCACCATCACGCACTGAATAAAACAGTCCTCCTCTTGATTAAGGAGAGGTTTGTTGAGAGGGTGCGCGTTCTGAGGACCATGAAGCGGTCTCTGGAACAGCGGTTGCGTCGGGTGGTAGACAATTGTGTCTTCCATACTGATCCCAGTCGCTGCTTCGAGCCGCGTATGCCTGCGCCGAATAAGATGCCTTCGGTTGAGCGAGTTATAGAGTTCTGGGGAGATCTGTATGGTCAAGTCCCTATTCTCATGGTGGAGACTCCAGTCCTTCGGGAATTTCGCGTGTTTTGTCAAAAACATCATCGGCAGCGCGTGGAATTTTCGCGAGTTACTCAGGATGAGGTTCGATCTGCTTTGCGAGGTATGAAGAACCACGCCGTTCTCGGTCCTGACGGTATTGACGCCTTTTGGTGGAAGAGGTTTACCTCTGTGTATGTTCATCTGGCTCGGATATTCACGGCGTACCTCGACGGCGGTGAATCTGTTCCTGAGTGGTTGATGGAGGGGAGGACTGTGCTGATCCCGAAGAAGGGAGACTTGACTGACTCGGCGAATTATCGGCCGATCACGTGTCTGAATACACTCTATAAGCTCTTCACCGGTATTTTGAATGAGCGTATCCTCCACGATATACGGCCAGTGTGGCAGCAGATTCACGAACAACGAGGAGTGAAGAGGGGACTGTCAGGTTGCAAGGAAGGTTTACTGGTCGATCGCTGCGTATTGCGCGATTCGTTGCAGTACTATCGCAATCTATCGGTGGCCTGGATCGACTGTCGCAAGGCATTTGATAGCACGAGCCATGAGCTCATTTTCATGCTTCTCGAATGCCTTGAGTAGCTATATAAGGCCGGTTCTGGATAAACCGCCCGGGGTTTAGTGGGCAGGTGAGAGGGTGCAGGTGAGAGGTGGGTGAGTGGGTGTGGATGTTGGAGGTGGGGTGGGGGGATGTTGGATGGGGGGTAGGGGTTTGGGGGGTAGAGAGTCGAGGTGCTAGGATGTGTGTGGGGGATGTATATGATTCAGAATGGGAACAGTAGCATAAAAGTCTTCGAAATTTTCGGTAGAACTTATAGTAGTGGGAAACATGTTGCACCTTACACCAGAGGAGATGTTGTGTCTCAGTGATGTTCCACCATATTGTTGGAACCATAACGACATCGTAGAAAAGCATTTCGGAAATGATGCGCGTCACTATGCGTGGCAATATCTCCATGATGTTGTAGATTTGGAAGATCAATTGCGAGTTTTGAGGATGAAAGGGGAAAAGTTTGAGCAGAATTCTACAGTATCATTCCACGCTCTACTCGATGTGAAATCGAGCATCATTCAACGCTGTATTGAAGATGTTATCACAAGACTGGGAGATGACTTCAAAAGAAAGCAAGGAGAATACTACGAGGCTAAGAAGATGAAACTTATAGAAGATGAGAAGAAACATTCAATTTCGCTCATGTTGGGATATTTACATTTATTTAAATTTGATGTAACAATTACGATGGAAAATTTCAAAAATTATGATTTTTGTAAAAATGATAAAGAGAAGAAATAAAGATAATTATCCATTCTTTTAAATCGTCTATTTTCTTTCTCATTTATTGCTTAATTAATAGAAAATTCTGTTCAGAAAAATTATTTTGTAAAAAAGTTCTCATGAATTAAAAAAACAATAAGCTGGTAGTCCTGGTGTAAGCTGAAATATATTAATCTATAACTTTCACTGAAAAATTTTCGTAGAAATCAACGGGGACTCGAACCCTAGTCGCTGATTTGATGAGAAAGTGCGTTTCTGCTTACGCCAGGACTACCAGCTTATTGAACTCTACTCTATTTCAGTTTATAGGCATTTAGCTACTACTGCAATGTGGAATCAATGAGTCATTGCATACTTTTATTATTTTTGAATCCTATTCATTTATTGATTAAACTCATGAAAAAAAATACATTGTCTTACATGTTTATTTATTATTAAATCATTTTCTTCACTCCACAACTGAGAGGGTGGTATTGAATGATCCGATCATGTAAGATCATGCAGTAGGCTGTTGTAGAGTTAGGAAAAATCTCAGCTGATTCAAATTCCAGTCGAATATCCACAGGTCCAGATTTTAGGAACTCGTTCTGCTTGGAACAGTCGATGATGATGAGCGGCGCAGTCTGAAGAAATGCTCCTCTATTCAGTAATGGTGCAGGTTCCTTACCATAGTAAGAAGCTTAAAAGTCTGTGTACATATTGTAGAGTTGAGAGTACTGATTGTGTGTAATATCGAGATTAAGGTTTCCATATGGATAACTCTGAGAATTGAGGAAGAGTTTCACATCACGAATGTTGCAATGATCGAATTCGCAGGCATTTTTGACATTATCATTTCGTCTCGAGCTCTGAAATCCAACTACAACGAATCTAGGTTTTTCCGGTTGTGTTGAACATTTCACTACCCAGACATGCTTAGCAGTTCTAGGGAGAAGAGGATACCCGTACAATTCCCAAGCTCTGAAGCTGATTGGTGTAGGTATGCCTTTAGCTATATAATTGAGCAATTGAACTTTGCGAGAATCTGCAACTTTGATATAGGGTATCATCCATTCAAGCTTGGTCAATGAAATTTTGAAGTCTTCTGCTGCTCC
>NW_021681697.1:38465-64640 GCF_001412515.2 Diachasma alloeum
AATTGAGCAATTGAACTTTGCGGGAATCTGCAACTTTGATATAGGGTATCATCCATTCAAGCTTGGTCAATGAAATTTTGAAGTCTTCTGCTGCTCCCCCTGCTGCTGGTACCGCTTGTAAAATAGCATTGGTGTCGTTATGTGATCGAGTGATAATCAACTCATATTTAGCGTTAATAATAATCTGCTGATAATCCTCAGCAAATCCTAATATCATATTCAGAGGGATAGAAATATCGAAATATCCTGCATTATCAGTAATTTTTTCCATTTTCGCGCAAAATCCAACCAGTGTTCTCCAATAAAAATGTTTGACTAGGATTCTGTGAAATATAGTTCTTCATCAAGGTGGTCACACCAACAGTTTTACAACGGTCAATTTCCACTGCATTGAGTTCGTAGCGGATTTCCTCAAATAAGTGGCAAATAGCATTGTTAACGAAATTTGTTGCTACAGCAGGAGTGGCACCATCACCTTTAGTGAAGCGTCCACAGATGTGTAGTGAACTCTTGCATGGTAGTACATACAAATCTTGATGTTGCACAGCAATACGAATCTCATCATTGTTGTTTAAACTTGATGATGCAAATGGCTGATGTGCGTGAATCTCATAATGAGCAATCGACTCATCAAAAATGATGGGTTTTTGAATTTTCAGAATTTCTTCCATGGTAAACAGCAGCAAGCAATGATGAAACAACAAAATTTCACTTTCTTACTTTTTCGCGAAGTTTCAGACCCAGACTCTTCAGGTATACAACGTTCTTCGAAGTGAGCCTCTGGGTGGCAACTGGTCGACTGTGAAACTTCCGGCATAACGTTTGGCTTTTATAGCTCCCACCAACCTTGCTTTGAAAGACAATTCCCATTCTCTAATTAGCCTTGATGTGCAATCTTATTGTGATTACTTCTCCACGGAAATTTACCAAACGTCCGTCTTGATTAATGATTTTCACTTGCAGTTGGTCTATTGACTGTACGACGATCGGTAGGTAAATGACTTGAGCTGGACCTTCGATTATCTTATATCCTGGTGGAACAGTTGGGAAGAACTCATGTATTGTATGTGCTCGTTCATTGTTGATGTATGCTCCAGCAGTGATGTTACATTCAACACGTATTGAATTAATATGGATGATTGATGCTGGCATGGTGGTTTGTAAGAACCTGAGCCGTAGAGAACATCAGATTTGAACCCTAATAATCGCCCAATCGAATCAGGTGGAATGAAGTTAATAAGAATATCGCTGGGTATTTTTATTTCAGTTTTAAGAGTGACATCATCAGTTTTGAGACTGAATTCTTGCACTTTTTGATCTTCAAGTTGCTCTTTCAACTTCCTTTCAATATCCTCAATTTGATAATTCCCAGTTGGTAATGTGAGAATGGTTTCTGTATCTTTCACAAAATAGAATTTATTATGTCCCTTGTCAATGTTAGGGATCGAATTGTATGTTAAAAATGATACAAGCCCTACACTATAGGTTTTCAACGGTGATAACTCAATAGGTGGAAAATAATATGCCTCCAACACAGAGGATGTATTTGACAATGTTAATGTGAACGAGTCACCAATGATGGTTAGCGTTGAATTGATCTATCGCTGGGTGCGATTGTAGTTTTATAACAGTTCCCCTGAGAGAAATTTCAAACATAAATGTCCGCAAATTACTGTATCATAGTCTTGATCATTTTTATAATTGTATTTCACTATACTACCAGCACCGAGATAATTTACTAAATCTTGAGGTGGACGTAAGTGGCCAAAATTATCGAAATAGTTTATACCTTTATTCTTCTTTGTATAAGCAACCCAGTGAGTGCCAGATCCCTCACTATCATCGAGATTTACAACAGCAGACTCATGCTTTCGGGGACCATTCTTTGGCATATCGTTCCTCATATACACACCTCGAAAATGTTGAATTTTCATTGCTTTAGCAAATTTCAGTATATCCATATCAGTGAGAGCATGGTGTGGTAGTTCTACAAGTTTTTTGGACTCAAATGGAGTCCTAAACCTTGCTTATAGGGCTTCAAATACAAACCCTTACCAAGAGCAATATCATCCATGCTACGATTATGTCGCTTACTCTCTTGAAGGGTTTCCCTAGCAGCCTTAGCATCATTGACAGGTTTTGCAATATCTGCAGCACCTCCAGCCAAAGCGCTTGTAGGACTGAGTCCTGCGAAGAGAGGGATGAGGAAAGTAGGAAAAATTCCACCGGTTTTCATAGGAACAGGGAGAATACGAGGCAAGGGATGAATTCCCCTTTTTTCTCCAGCATGTTTTACAGCCTGACGTGCACCCTTCAATGCTGTTTTAACTGCATCTACTCCTGGGAGCATCGAGGTTTTAAAAGCATCAATAATCTGACGCAATGGGATCTTTTTCTTCTTTCGCTTGCTAGCCTCTCCAATTTTTCTCTTTTGAACGCGTCCATTCCCTTTCTTTAGCTTAATATCCTTTCCAGTTCTCTTTCTCTTTTTCTTTCTTGTGTCAACGTTTCTCTTCCTGCGTGCATCCTGTAAGGATATTGTCCCGGGTTGTTCACCCAGGAAAAATCCAAACTACTTTTAGGCCGTCTCTATCGCTCAATAATCAAGCGCCAGCCGAACCTTCATGGGAGGTTCGACGAAAACCGGCATCTGAGGCAAACTCGTCTACTCAGAGGACTCTGTGGCTGGACCATGGATAGCCCAGCTAACATCAGTGTGATACGGTAGAGTGGGCGAGGTCCACCAGGAGTACAACCGCCACATCCCCACGGCATTTGCAAGCCGCCAGTATTTATACTCGGGAGAGTTTCCGAATTATATGTGAATCAGCCGGGACTCCTCAGAGCCTGGGACGTTGAGAGGCTGATCTGACCAGGGTGGAACTACATTACCCACGCTACGACCACTCACACTCTCAACCACCAGTTACCGCTTTGGTCATCGCGCGTCACTGCCTCCGGGTAGTACTAGACCGTCGGCGTATGGTCGGACCGACAGGAGGATTTCTCGACTCCAGGCCCACGGGCCCATACGCCTCGAATCGTTCCGCCGAGACTAGATGACGCCGGACACGACAAAGTCGTCACCTTGCGTTCCGAAATAACTCAGATTTACGCGCGGGGGATGCAGGGGCATCCCCCTATATTCGCCGCCAAAGTTATGCACCAGGCTACGTGGAGTAAAACTTCTTACCATAGCTTCTTCAGCCATCCACCACTCCAGCACACCGAGAGATTTCTACAACCTCTCGGTTCAAACGCTCGCGTGCAACCAACTCGGAATCTTACTAGGGCCTTCTCCCCCTAGTCTGGGTATCTCAGCGACGATAGGTCATTCCGTTACCCTATCCCCACCAATCAATCCGACGGGATCCCGGGGGCACCAGTCCTTTCTCCTGGCCGTTGGTCCCTAGTCTACTCCGACATAGCCTATAGAATCGCCCAGTTGTACGTCGGCCCCGTTTCCTCTAGCACATGCTGGGCGAATTCTAGNCCGTTACCCTATCCCCACCAATCAATTCGACGGGATCCCGGGGGCACCAGTCCTTTCTCCTGGCCGTTGGTCCCTAGTCTACTCCGACATAGCCTATAGAATCGCCCAGTTGTACGTCGGCCCCGTTTCCTCTAGCACATGCTGGGCGAATTCTAGTACGGCGATAGTCTAGTAACGCCCTCCAGACCTCCAGGGGTCACGGTTTCATAACCGCTATGCCTTAGGTCTTTCATCGGTTTGTGGCTCTTCCCATCCAGTTGCGGCTTTTTCAGCCGCCTCTAGATGTCACTTCCTCTCTCTCTTATCACAAGTTCAACAGTTCTTTTTCTTATTTAAGGAAATTTCAACCCGTAACGAGAAAATCTCGTTACATACCTCCCTCCTTAAGAGAGGTTTCGACCCGAAACCTAGACGTTTCAAGCCAAAACCCTCCAGGAGTAACTACCCTTCACGTTCCGACTCTTCAGTCGGGGGGTCCTCCAAAGCTTCCCTATAGGGCTTCATGTCCACTATAGCACAGTCTTTAGTATTACGACCGGTCATATCAGAAACTTGGTAAAAGTTTCTGGAGTGTTTCTTGGTCACCACGAAAGGTCCATTGAACGGTTTGTTCAAGGACGCTGAACGATGCTTTGCGGCACTCGACAGCTCGTGGCCGCGAACTAGGACCAGTTTGCCGACCTCGACTTCACCTTTCCTTCGGCGCAAGTTATAACTTTGCGCCTGTCGATCATTAGCTTCGGCTGATGCATGCCTAAAGGCCAATCTGAGGGTGTCATGGCGTTTCATGCGCTCGACCCAGGCCTCTGTTGGAGTTTCTTCAACTTCAACCTCTCCCTCCAGCTCTCGTCGCAACGACTTGGCTGGCTCTGGCTCTCGCCCGAGATTTACTAAAGCCGGGGTTGCCTTCAGGGAACTGTGTTGGGCTATATTGTATGCAAAACGAAATGCATCCAGATGACAGTCCCAATCACAGTGATCCTGATCTACGTGCGCTCGTATCATAGCTTTTAGCGAACGGTTCACTCTTTCAGTGAGGTTCGCTTGCGGGTGATATAGCGGCGTTGTTCGGTGCTTCATATTAGTTGAAGCAGCCGACTCTTTCAAGTCCTCATTTACGACCTCGGTCCCATTATCGGTCAGCAATTCTCGTGGAGCTCCCTATCGATAAATAATGGTTTCCTCCAATGCTTTCCGTATCGTCGCACCGGTTGCTTTGCGCAACGGCCGCACTTCTATCTACTTCGTAAAGAAGTCTTGGATAACGAGGATATATTGGTGTCCTGCGTTACTCCGCGTAAAGGGACCCATGATATCCGCCGATATTCTCGAACAGGGTTTCTCGATTGCGCGAGGTCCCATCTGGCCTATCGGGGCTTGCTGTTGCACTTTGCAGCGCTGACATTCGTGACACGCACTTACGTTCGTCATCACGTCCTCAAACATCGCTGGTCAATAATATTGATTGGCCAAGCGTTGGCAGGTCTTATCAACACCTTGGTGTCCTGCCTGCGGCAAATCGTGGCTTTCGCGTATAGCGGCACTTTTCATTTCACGAGGGAGAAATAATTTCCACTCGTCCAAGTCTTGATTGTCCACTGAGGCAATTGTTTTCGGCCTCATGTGGTATAACAATCCTTCGGAAATTTTCCATGTAGGATATTTTTCTGGGATTCTCTCTACGTCTCGACAGCGCCGGAGGTACCATTCATCTTCCGTATCTACCGCCATCGAGAGTAACTCCGTCGCTCCTTCCGGTGCGCGTGACAAGGCGTCAGGCACATGGTCAAGCGCGCCCTTCCGGTGTATGATTTTGTAATCATACTCTAACAACCGGAGGTTCCATCTCCCTAGCCTTCCAGCCGGGTCTTTCATATTATGAAGCCACCTTAAGGCGCGATGGTCCGTTATTACTGTGAAGGAGTAGCCTTCCAAGTAACAGCAGAACTTCATAATGGCCCACAAAACTGCTAAGCTTTCCTGCTCAGTCACTGTGTATTTTGTTTCAGGGCATGTTAGTGAGCGACTAGCGTAAGCTATAACTCGCTCTTGTCCATCTTGTACTTGCGTGAGTACAGCACCAAGTCCCACACTGCTTGCATGGGTTTGCAGGGTAAACAGCAGTGAAAAATTGGGACAAGCAAGAGTTGGAGCCGACGTTAAGTGCTTTTTCAGCGCTTCGAACGCTTCTTGCTGTTCTTCCCTCCATATCCACGGCTGATTCTTCTTTGTCAGATGTGTCAGCGGTTGAGCTATGGTTGCAAACTCTGGTATAAATCACCTATACCAAAAGGCCATTCCCAGAAAGCGACGAATCTGTTTCAGATTCTTCGGCAGGGGAAAATCGACGACTGCCGATGTTTTCTCTGGGTCGACTTATAGTCCTTGACTGTTCACGACGAACCCGAAGTATTTCACCTCGGAACGACAGAAAACACTCTTTTCTCGATTTATCCTGAGACCGTGATCTCTCAACTTATCGAGGGCCTTTCCCAACCACGTGAGGTGTTTCTCAAATGTCCTTGAGACGATAATAATATCATCGAAGTACACGAACACGTGGGGATACATCTCTGGAGCGATTAATTTGTTCAAAGCTCTTTGGAAAGTAGCGGGTGCATTTGTCAGTCCGTACGGCATGCGTTCGAACTGAAAAAACCCTCTTTCCGGCACCGTGAAGGCAGTGATCTCTTTCGAGTCCTCTGCCAACGGTATTTGCCAATACTCGGCACTCAAGTCGAGTATCGTGATATAATTGGCCTGTCGCAACTCATCAAGGATGCCGGTCATATTTGCAACCGGGTAAGCATCCTTTTTCGTTATTTCATTTACCCGGCGGAAATCGATACAAAACCGATATTTTCCGCCGGCTTTCTTAACCATCACTTCGGGACTATTCCAGTCGCTTTTGGATGGCTTGATGACTCTATCTCGGAGCATCTCATCTACTTCCTTCCACATTGATAGTTTGATGTGTTTAGACACGACTCGGACCCTTTGTCGGATAGGTTCGTGCCCTTCCACGTCAATCGTGTGGGGTGGTAGTTTGGAAATCGGTGGACGTCCTTCATGCACTGGAATTTTTTCATCCAGGAGCCTCTGGAGTTGGCTATTTTGCTCTTCTCCAGGTACCCTCAAGCCGTTACCCACAGTTATGTGGCAGGCTCGGTCCACTGAGACAAACTTGAATGTTTCGTCAGGTTTGTCTCTAAAGAACCAGGATTGGTCAAAGAAATCAATGACCATCCGTGCTTCTCTCAAAAAGTTCAATCCCAGTATGAAATCCTCGGATAGCGAAGCCATCCAAAGAATTTCAACCGTGACGGATCTTCCCCCTAATACCAGAGGTATTTTAGAGGTCTCTTTTACCACCTCTAGTTGACTATTCTCCACTTGAACTCTTCTTGGTGGTATTCTTCTCGCACTGATACCTAGCTCGCTCAGCAGCTGGATCCCCGCTTCTCCAGCGAAGGTACGAGATGCCCCTGAGTCCACTAGAGCGCGTATTTTCCTTCCGTGAATTTCGATATTCACGTGAAAGGCAAATGTCTTTCCTTCTTTCATCGCCTGATTGATAAACTCCAGATCAAAGCTCATCTCTGGCGATGACAATCCAATGGGGTCCGTCAGGCATTCTAGAGAGAGTTTTTTCCCTCTCTTCTCCTCTCCAGACTCCTCTGCCACTGCCGCGGGTATTTCTACCCTTTGTACAGCAGTTTCTTCGACCTCTGGGCTATGATTCTACTCGCTATGATTCTACTAGTTCTCCCTTTCTCCAGATACTGAGGAATTTTTCACCTCTTCCACTGGGTTTCTCTCCATTTTCCCCGATACTTCTGGCGGCGCAGACGAATTTCCGTCATTTACGCTGCCGGTTTCCCGTGTTTTGGAGGGCATTTTCGGCACTCTGGCAAGTGCACGCCTTTGGCACCGCATCCGTACCAAAATACGGTTCGTTCGGCGGTGCAAAACCTGAACATACGGCCTGTGTGGCAACAAGTGCCTGGTGAAACCAGCACGTCCACCCCTCCCTGAAGGAGCATTACGACTTTGCAAGGCGTGTGCTGCTTCAGTTCCCTGTAACTCGAGCTCGTCATAGATGACTTCTACATTCTCTATGTAGCTCGGGCCTCGGTATGCGAAGCTTGGGCACAGGGCATGTTCTGGTTTTGGAGGGAGTCGCCACGTCAGCTCGGAGAGAATTAATTTCTCCTGACGTAAAGCGTGCCTCCCAATTCTTTAATCTCGACGCGGGGCCGAGGGTGTAGCCAACTATGTACTTCGGCAACATGTTGTTGTAGATGTACGTTAGCTGCTTCTCCTTGGACCACAGGCGTCGAGTTCGTCCAAACAAGCCGTTCATATTTGCTATGAACGCCCCTACACTTTCCTCCGTGCCTTGTTGGCGGTCGGAAATTTCCTTGTGCAACGCCTGCTGGAAATCCAGCGCTCCGAATCTTTCACGGAGGGCGTGGCACGCGTCTTCCCAAGAGAAAACCTCCTCGTAGCGATACCAAGTGAGGGCGTTCCCCTTGAGGACCTCTTTCAGGATCTTCACGAGATCGCTTTCCTTAATACGGATTGCGTCTCTCGCATCATCAATCGCGGAAATAAAATCCTCCACGTCTTCATCTGGTTGCCCCGAGAACGATATGCCCCAGCTGGTTAAATAATCCAGGGCTTTGTCGGAGCTCTTATAACGATTTTTACGATCCTCGCGGCCGTAAAAATCGCTCTCCGTAGTAGTCGACTCGGAGGCTTGCCTACGATGCTCTCTGCGGCGTGCGTATCTGTCATTTCTCCCATAATCATTTCCTAGGGCTGTTCGCCCTGGAGGATTTGTGGGAGACTGCCTCGGAACCTCAGGCTCTGATTCTCGGACCTTCTGTTGAGTGTTGGCCATTGCTGGCCCCAATTGTCCCCTCACTTCCCTGCTCAGTTTTTGCACCTGTGCAAGTATCTCCTCAACCGTTGGCGTGGCGTTAGTTACCGTCACGCCCGGAATTCCTTCCGTCGGCGTCGTAGCTCCACTAGCATTTCGGCTAGTGGTTTTGCTGCCTTTTCGTCTCCCTCGCCCTCTGCGGGGAGGGGCTGCAGCTCCTATCAATCCTGAAGTCAGGAGCTGTTCTCCTAACTTCTTCGCTTCCTCAGCGAAGATTTTCAGTATCGCCATTCGAGAGGCTAGGTTTTCTGAGGACCTTTCGTCCCCTTGGCTTGGCCTGTCCTTTGACAAGGGAAGGCTCCAATCCGTCGCCAGCGGGCTGATTGGCCTTTTAGCCCTCTCCTCCTCCGAGAGCGCCCCTTTTTACTCTGGTTTAGATTTCGAGACTTTTTCAGCCTCGGATTCTCCACCACTACTTTCCGAGGTCGTCACTTTTTCAGTGTGACTACTCTGTGTTTCCTTTTTGGCTCCCTTTTCGCGATCCATTTCTGAACCTTTCGGTCCCACCGAAGTCTCAGGGGTTTTCTCCTCCTCTCCCCCTTCCGTTTGCATATTCAGCAAATCCTTCTTTGGCGCCATTTCTAGCCCCGGAAGTCTTCTGTAAAGTCAGGAGGCTTATTCAACCTCTGCCTTTCCGACAGAAAAGAGTTTTCTGGGAGTTCTGCAGCTCCTTTTATACTCCGCAGTACAGAGTGGGGGATTCTCCCTACTCTCATTCCCTCTCCGACTATGTGGCGCCCCCTTCTTTGGGTTGGCGGCTACTTTGGAGGGACTTTGGGGAATTTTACTTACTCAGTAAAAGCCCCTATCTATCCCCAGGATCATCTAGTGAGTAGTTCCGAACGAAAACTCACTAGTTCTGGGCGATTATCTATCTTGTCCCTATCTTTTCCCGCTATTTCCGACGTTTCAGGACATTTCTGGAGGTATTCCATGTTTTTTCAGGCACTTTTCCCTCTTCCTCGCTCTTTTATTGGGCTTTTCTCTCTTTTTGTATTTGAAAAACACTCCATTTCCCGCTTTTGGCGGTACTGGGGGGTGTTTTCCAATTGAAAGATCCTTTCTCGGCATTTTCACTATTTTTCAACTGAGGTGGCGCCATCTCGTGGCATTTCTCATCAACGGGTACTTTCCTTATTAGTCGGCCAGGAAGATTCCTACCTTACCGACTGCCGTTCAACTGTGGTGGGTTACCGACAGTTGTTACTTTTATCGGGGAGCCGCTAGATGGCGCCTACTACCCGATTTGCATGCACATGTGAATTGTTTGTTTGTTTTGGAGTTTTAGCCCCATTTCTTCCCCTTCTATTCACTCGGAAGTGAATTTCAGCGTTCATGCCACCTATAAATGGATCCGTACCGGCCTCCCGGTCATTTCGGACCAGGCCTCTCTCCCAACCGAAAAGAAATGGGCGGGAAGCATAACGAAAGTGCCCTCCCCTGTCCAAAACTTCGGTTGCCGAGCTCCTCCTCCCGCCTTATCAGGCGGAGTTCTCGCTCTCGCTTCCCTCAGCCTTTGGGAGTTCATCCTCCTCCATCGGCTGAGTTTGAGCGAGCCTTTCAGCCCTCTCTCTTGCCCTCCGCTCCGTCCTGGCTATCTTCCCAGGTTTCGCCGGCTTCCTCGGTTGCAGGGGAATGAAACGTGGTCCTTTCCCGTGTTCTCCCTGAGCCACATAACCCGGCCCCCTTTGGAAGGACCTTCCGGCCTCCGGGGCTCGCTTGGGAAGGCGTGGTTTCGCCCTCGTCTTTGCGTCCGCTTTTTGCTGCTTCCTCAGCAGCTTCAGGGTGTCCGGAGGCACATTCTGCCCGAATTCAGACACCCATGGGCCCATGGCTTCCAACTTCTTTGTGCAGGAGACACAAAATTCCTCGCTGCACGGGATGCTGCACTTTCGGCAGTGGGGCCTTCGTGCCTCCAGGCAGTCTCTGCCCTTATGTCCCGGTTTTCTGCAGTTCCAGCACAGCCGTGCTGGAATGAGGCATTATGGGAGTCTCCTCCTCTTCTCCTCCTGCCTGGGGATCTCGTCGTCGACGAGAGGGGATGATGTATCTATCCCCACCAATCAATCCGACGCGATCCCGGGGGCACCAGTCCTTTCACCTGGCCGTTGGTCCCTAGTCTACTCCGACATAGCCTATAGAATCGCCCAGTTGGACGGCCTGCACGTCGGCCCCGTTTCCCCTAGCACATGCTGGGCGAATTCTAATACGGCGGTAGTCTAGTAACGCACTCCAGACGTCCAAGGGTCGCGGTTTCACCCATAACCGCTATGCCTTAGGTCTTTCATCGGTTTGTGGCTCTTCTCATCTAGAAGAGCCACAAACTCTTTCAGCCGCCTCTAGATGTCACTTCCTGTCTCTCTTATCACAAGTTTAACAGTTCTCTTTCTTATTTAAGGGGATTTCAACGCGTAACGAAAAAATCTCGTTACAACCCATACCAAGTTTCCGCTTAGCCTTCATGGTGTTTGCCACCCCCCAAGCTAGTGCTTTTTCTGCAAGACCAGCGTCCTTCGCCAACACCCGACTCCAAGCTTGCTCTTCTAAAATGCTATCAGCTTTATGTCTAGCGGGCAAATTATCTCTGCTCTGAGAGTAGGCAATATCGTGCTCCTTACACGCTTCGTCAAGAGGATTTATCCCACAATCACCACGAGCCAATCGTTTAGCTAATTTCGTTCCTGGTCCACAGTACTGATAACCTGGTAAATGTAATTCCACTGGCAATTTATTAATCAACTTATTCAGAAACCCTTTACCACTTGACTCTCTCTTACGTTTGCACGTTGCCATGGTTTATCAACGACTGAGTGAAATCATATAAATACCGCGTATTTATAGTTGCTGTGGCAGTTGTCAAGATGAAGTTCAAGAAGCAGACTGTGAAACTCACTGTCATCAATTTTGATCAAATAGTTCAGCAAAAGAAGGGTGGGGGAAACAATCATCATGGAATTCTTCTACCGAATAGTGTGCGTGCAGTCATATGTGGCCCTACAAACTGTGGCAAAACAAATGTCTTGTTCGCGCTCATTACTCATCCGAATGGCTTGAGATTTGAGAATGTTTACGTCTATTCTAAGTCGCTAATCCAACCAAAACATTAGTTTTTGAAACAGTTATTGGAATCCACCAAAGTCATTGAATATTTGCCATTCAGCGATCATGAGGAGGTGATTAAACCTGGGGATGCTCATCCTAATTCCATCATAATCTTTGATGATGTCGCTTGCGAAAAACAAGACAATATGCGAGCATTCTTTTGTATGGGGTGCCATCAAGATGTAGATTGTTTCTATCTCTGTCAGACTTATGCTCGTATCCCAAAACATTTGGTGCGTGATAATACGAATTTTCTAATCCTCTTCCGTCAAGATGAGATGAACTTAAAACATATTTATGACGCTCACGTGAATACTGAAATGTCATATATACAATTCAAAGATTTGTGCTCAACCTGCTGGAATATGGACAAGTATGGATTTATAGTAATTGATAAGGATAGTGAATTGAATGAGGTACGCTATTGAAAAGGTTTCGACTGTTTCGTAACCATAAATAAGCACTGATCGTCAACATTGAAGACAGTGTTGACTTGAACGTGTACTGGTCAACATGCATCGCAAGGTATTGCAGAACATTCGTCGAACGTTTTACATCACATTGCTTTAGCAAGTGAGGCAATCCGTCTCAAGCATAAAACATTGAAATTAGGTAAAGATGCTGCAGAACGTACTGCGAATGAAGTATTTAAACCAGTGATTACACCACTAGAAAAATTAGTCGAAGCGCAATAAAAAAAATCAGGGAAGAAGGGGAAAAGATGGCCCGAACTCAAGTTACCAATAGTTCCATGGATGGATTCTAGAGATAGTGATGAAAAGAATGATGGATTTTAAATAGCTGATGAGGACAATAAAGTACTTCAACCAATGATTTTTTCAAGTACTGCAAGGCGTTCAGAATTATCATCGCAAGCTCCAACGAGTAGAAACGATAGTTCAGTACTTGGAAATGATACATCAAAAGCGATTCAGTCGCTTGAAACCATTGATGAATCATCACATGAAGACACCAATACATCTCACACAGAAAATCTTGCACAGTCTTTCTTCAGTAGATTTGGAACAGCAAAAAAAAAGAGCTAGACACTGAGTTTGGAGTGAGGAAATTGAAAGGAGGTATGAAAATTGGAAATTCAATCGTTAATTTCAAAGATAATACAATGATATTGCAAGACGAACAATATCAGTTAACACCTGGACTTATGTCATTGATATTTATGAAGTCTACGCAAACTGAGCATATAACTGAAATTGATAAGAAAACATGCTGAAATTATACAACCCACAAGTGCTCATCGATCTCGCTATGTATCTGACAAACCCATCAAGAAAAAGAGTGCTCTTCCAAAATTTAAGAATATCATAGCGCCATTGCTCCATTCATTGACTGAGAAAACTGGAACAGCTCTGCTCCTTCAATACATGATTGCACCGAGAACTACGGATAAAAAATTTGATTATATTTACTGGCATGATCCTAATGAATTAGTCGATAGACTTCGTTTACTCATGGCATCCCAGGCGGCTGGCAATACTAGTCACACTAATGAAATTTTCTCTATCATCGAAGAGTTACGTGAGGCTGAAATTATATATTAGGCTCCGTCTAAGCAAGATTCCATCAGTTCAATCACGAGCGTTGATGTGTTTGGACGCTCATGGTGCGGCTTATGGTGCACTAAAAGTTCTACTGTGGGGCGACGAGGTCCTGCAGGTGATGGATTCAAACGTAGACATGATGGAAACTATGACATGGATAACAAAAAACTATGTAATTTAGCTGATGCAAAGCATGAGTTGGATGCTGTTTCCATGAAAATTTTGAAGATATTTATTGAGCAAAATATTGAGCCTATTCGGCTAGAAATCATATCATTGAAAATTAATTTCGATACAACGCTTCAAGCTCTCCAATCTCAACTATCTGACCTCATTTCCCAAGCAGAGACAGAAAAGTTGAGAAGAAAGCAGAAAAAGAAAATGACTGCATTAAAGCAGCAAGAGCAATCAGATAGATTTAAAGGAGAAGCCAATAATATGTGAGCTCATTTGTCAAGAGGTGAAGAAACTATGAGGAAGAGGAGATCGTTGCAGCGAAGGCAGAGAGAAAATAATAGAATAATCTGATGGATGTAAAGAAGGCTAGAGTAGTGAAGGAGCTCCATAAACCAGCTCGGAGGAATTATGTTCGTCGTCATGTGGATATCAGAGGATTGAATGAGACTTGGCAAGCTGATCTTGTGGAGATGGGAGCTTATGGACATACCAATAAGGGGTATATCAGGGGTAAATATCTCTTGACAGTTATCGACATTTTTTCTAAGTATGCTTACCAATCAAGACAAAAACTGGTTCAGATGTCACAAGTGCTATGGATTCGATTCTGAGAAGTGGTCGTGTACCTCAGAAGCTGCATGTAGATCGAGGTAAAGAGTTCTACAACAAGAATTTTCAAGCTTTGATGAAAGATTATGGTATAACATTATATTCTATGTTTAGTAACCTCATAGCGTCCATTTGTGAACGTTTCAATCGTACTTTAAAAAATAAAATGTGGAAGCAATTTTCTCTGAATGGAACTCACAAGTGGATAAATAGTATAAACAGTTTACTATCATCATATAATAATACGAAACACAGCACTATCAAGATGAAACCAAAGGATGTAACCAGCAAGAATGAAAATTTTTTACTGGAACATGTCTATAGAAAAGTAAAGAAGAATGTCAAAAGAGCAAGGAAATTCAAAGTTGGTGATAAAGTGCGTATCAGCAAACATAAAACCATCTTTGAAAAAGGATATACACCCAACTGGACAACAGAAATCTTTACAATCAGGAAAGTGCAGAACACCCATCCCGTTACTTACAAACTGATGGACATTAGAAATGAACTAGTGGAAGGAGGCTTCTACCAAGAAGAACTGCTGGAAGTGAAGTACCCAGACGTTTATCTAGTGGAGAAAGTGTTGAAAAAGAGGGGAAAGAAGGAATATGTTAAATGGTTGGGTTTCGATAGCACATATAATAGCTGGATTGATACCAATGATTTGTAATAATAATAATTTTCATGAATAAAAACACCAACAACAAAATATATAAATATTCAATGTCTTTTTATTCATCATGTCTATAAGGTCGAGTGTCTGTTTTGCCAGGTACAATTATCCTATTATCATCATCAAAACTTGATGCTAATTTGCTTTGTTTCACTGTATATACATCATGCTTCTTGCTTTGAATTAAATATTGATTTTTTACTAATTTTTTTTCATGAAAAAGACAATTCTTGTGATCTTTAAAAGTGATAGTTTTTAACGTTGAACTTTTCACACCCTTCGCTCGCTTCTTCTCTTCTGATTCACCTTAAATTTTGAAAGTGTATAATTTAGCTCGGAGGCCTACGAATTCAGTCATAATTCTCCCATTGCATTCATCCTTCATTAATCCCAAAATTTTTTTATTCTTTCTGGGCATTCCATACTTATTGATTTCGGGATAAGCAGACGTATCAAATTTCACGATATTTTGCTTTGTAACGAGATTTTCTCGTTACGGGTTGAAATCCCCTTAAAAAGATGAGTGAACTCTCAAAATTGTTGAAGAGAGATAAGTAGTCACACCTAGAAGCGGCTGAAGAAAGCCGGGACTAGGTGAGATAAACCACAAACCAATGAAAGACCTAAGGCATAGCGGTTATGGGTGAAACCGCGACCCCTGGAGGTCTGGAGGGCGTACTAGACTATCGCCGTATTAGAATTCGCCCAGCATGTGCTATAGGCTATGTCGGAGTAGGCTAGGGACCAACGGCCAGGTGAAAGGACTGGTACCTCCGTGATCCCGTCGGGTTGATTGGTGGGGATAGGGTAACGGAATGACCTATCGTCGCCGAGATATCCAGACTAGGAGGCAAGGCCCTAGTAAAATTCCGGGGCAGTCGAACGCGAGCGCTTGAACCGAGAGGTTGAAATCATCTCTTGGCGTGTTGGATGGTGGAATGTCTGAAGAAGCCAGGATAAGGAGTTTCGGACTCCACGTCGCCTCGGTGAATAACCGTTGGCGGCGAGCGTAGGCGGATGCTCCTGCATCCCCCACTAGTAAAAAAGGAGTTATTTCGGCACACGAGGTGACGACTTTGTTGTTTCCGGCGTCATCCGGCTCGGCGAAACAAATGCCGAGCACATGGGCCCGTGGGTCTGGAGTAGAGATCGTCCTCCTGTCGACCCGACCATGTGCCGACATTTGAGTACCCGGAGGCGGTGACGAGCGATGACCGAAGCGGTAACTGGTGGCCGAGAGTGTGGGTGGTCGTGAAGTGGGTAACAGTGTTCCACTTCGGTCGGATCAGCCTCTCGGCGTCCCAGGCTCTGTGAAGTCCCGGCTGATTCGCATTTAGCTCTGAAAAACTCCCCCGAGTCGAAAGACTCGGGAGGAGAATGAACACTGGCAGAGTCGAAAGATTCTCCAGGAGGTCCTGAATTTAATTCATCATGGAAAGTGATGCCGCAAGGTATAATACACGGCTTGCAAAGGCTCGTGGGGATGTGGTGGTAATACTCCTGGTGGACCTCGCCCACTCTACCGTATCACGCTGATGTTAGCTAGGCAACCCATTGTCTAGCCCAAAAAGTCCTCTGAGTGGACGAGTTTGCCTCAGAGGCCGGTTTTCGTCGAACCTCCCGTGAAGGTTCGGCTGGCGTCCGACTATTGAGCGATAGAGACGGCTAAAAAGTAGTTTGGATTTTTCCTAGGTGAACATTCATAATCTCATAGGTATCAGGTACATCGAAATGGTACAACAGACTGCCTGTATCAGAATACATCACTTTTGACTTATTACCAAACACTTGTTCAACATAATTATAATGAAAATCGTAGATAAAAGTTTTTGATAAATCTAAAATTGTAAAACCAATGTAGATGGGTTTATTAAATGTAATCTGAGTGCGGTTCAACTGAATGATTACCAAGTCATCACCAAAAATAACGCTACTATGGAAATTAGGTTGAGCGATCCGATCTCTTGCTCCATACCTCCCACTCCATTTAGTAATCAACTTTACATCTTTCTGTTTTCGAATATTTTCCATCGTTTTTCCGAAAACTGCATTATTCATTAATTTCAAAAAGTTTTTTTCAAACTCATTCGACGATTCTTTCCTTTTTTCAGTATTTAAATCTATATACGGTTTAAGCCAAGCACTTTGCTTAAATTTCAACGCCCTGTGAATTTTCGTTAATTTCATTCCAAGACTCATACATTGTTTCAAATTTATATAATGAATTACATACTGTTTCTTATCATAAAAAGTTGTCATTAATTTTGAGTTTTTTCGATTGGGTGGTACAAAATATTCTGGACATAAAAGTAAATCACTATGCAAATCATAAAGCGCCCTAGGATATGATAAATCTCCTTCCAAGATATATCCTATTGGAGAATCATCAGAAATTTTAAGAACATCAAATTCTTCATCGAGATCAACCCACTCAAAGGATCCATATGGCAGATGTCGACTCATTGCCGCAACCATACAGATTATTCACATCATAATACATTAAATACTATTCTGGTTTATCTGCCTCAAAATTATCCATATATCGATTATTAGCATGAGCATATCGATTTACACATTGAGCTACACCCCCTCGTATACCCTTCTCGAATAAGAGTTTTTCTACATCAGTAAATAGTTGTATTTCTACACTAGTACACTTCAACATTGCATCGAAGGCTAAACCTGGTGCAGTGTAATAATTTAGAGGATCTAACTTGTAAACAGAGGTACAACTTTTTCTAAAATTCTCGAAAATATCAACCAAGCGTAAAACATCGGTTTGCAAATATAAATCTGAATATTCACCTAATGTTGAAAGTTTAAATGTCATCCAGACCTGACGAGCATGGGCATAATCTTCATCAAAAATCCCTTGATTTTTAAGTGTGGAATCAAAATCATCTTTTTCTGGTAAATTCGATTCTTCTAACTTTTCCCAACTATTTACATATTCATAAGGGAAGACTCCTTTTCTCATCAACAAACTAAATTTCTCTTCATCATTATTGTAGTATCTACGCGTTATCTGTTTATCACTGTCAGATAAATAGGATGCTAATTTTTCTAAGCTACTGGCCATGAATCGGAAAGAGTCAATGAATCTTAAATAAACTTTCGTTCCCGAAATATGCTCTCTGAAGGAAATGTACTTTTCTTTATTCATTGGGAGTAACTCAATAGCTCCACTGATATCTCTCGCTAAGTCTTTTATGAGGAAATGTGCATCATAACCAGAGAGATTATGAAATATAACTGGTATATCATGTGAATTTTTATAATTTAAGTTACATCCCGCATGAGCGGCACCACGATAATTGCCAGTAAAATGACAATGATCTCGATGCTTAACTATTTATGAACGACTTTTCACAAATGTGACACACTTCTGCACTTTGGAACTCTTGCTCTCTGTCAATACTCAGTTTTTCCATCGGGATCACTGTTCTCAAGTAATCATTCACCATCAAGCCAATATTCTGTAGTTCCTCTACGAACCACTTGATACACTGAGGATCTCGTTTGAGTGTAAATTTAGACAGATCATCATTAAAAGAACACTTTAGATAGAAAGCGACACTTTGAGGAATGTGTTTTTGACGTAACATTCCATCTTCATCTCCATTATCATCCCCATTTATTGACTCTAGAATAGATTCCGGATCAGCATAAACGACAAATGGTACAGTCTCTTTGTATTTATAATTCTTAAAGCTCATCAGGTTTTCACCCTCCCTTGGTAGCATGGTTTTACAATGATTTATAGCAAAACAATCCTGCTGATGACTTTCATAACCCCTTTTTTCTTGAAAATGACATAAACAACGATCGCACAACCATGTACGATGTGAATGACTGGAAATTTGAGTACTCACAAGTCGAGAGAGATCACGGATCCATGCGAAATGATAGATTGACTGGATATCAGCTGCAACGTGAATCGATGAAGAAAACAGAAGTAGATGAATTGTAGGTCTCTCTGACTTCACAGTACTGAGATGAAACGGTAATATTTGACTATTTTCATCATCACTTGCTCCTTCAATTCCATATACATTGGGGAATAATCCATTTTTACCCTCAAACTTTGCAACATCATTTACAGCAATTGGAAATCGGAGATTTCTGTAGTCTAATTTAACATTAGTATTTGGTATTGGTATTGTAAGCTACGATAATGATAAAATTGTTATTACTTTTGTATGACACTGACCCTCACCTGTCATAGGGAGTCTTCCCCTATAAGGCAGTCAATAAATAATAAATAAATAATAATAGCAAAAATATTTTCTAAAATAATGTTATTGATGTCTGCTCTCCCTTTACAAATGTCCCCATGGAACTAGTAAAAAGAGCACTAAGAAGAAGGAGATTGACTATTGATTTCAAAATTCCAATTGATGAAATCATTTCTGCGGTGGAACTAGTGATGACTACAACGACCTTTTCATTTGGGGGTCATTACTATCGACAAACGTATGGGTTACCGATGGGTTCCCCCCTCGCCACTACGCTGGCGGACATTGTCATGCAAGATTTGGAGTACAAGTGTCTCAAGGAGTTTGACTTCACTATCCCTTGTTACAAGAGGTATGTGGATGACATAATAACAGCAGTTCCAGCGGATAGGGTAACAGAGGTGTTAGAGATATTTAATAGCCAACAGCCTAGATTAAAATTCACCTCGGAAATTGAGGAGAATGGCAGAATCCCTTTTCTAGACCTTTGATCGATGAAGAGCAACGGATCACCACAGATTGGTACAGGAAACCGATGTGGTCGGGGAGGTATCTTAATTACTTCTCTCACTATTATAATGTCCAAAAATTTTATACTAGAAATTTAAGACTAGAATAAATTTTATCAGATTGAGGTCTCTTAAAAGCTTCGTGTTTTGCTTTTTGATCTCTCCTTCTGCTGCGAGGAAATGAGCAATGTTTCCCCTGGTAAATGGTAGTCCATCTCGAGTTTCTTTGATGTTGCTCGCAGGCTGATAGTCACTTTGTGGTATTGTGATATTGTCGTCCATAGGTTCCTCATTTGATTTGTTCTGAGATATTTCTCCTTGGGTCTGTATCAAACCGTGCTCTTCGCTCGTGGGAATGTCAGGCGGGAGGAATTTGGGGTATGGATTCAAAGACACCCCCGATGACTGCAATGATGACGGTTGTGTTATTTCGTTTGCTTGAGGACTTTCCGCTTCTTGGGAGTGCGTTGCTTGATGGATTTCTTCGGTGCGTGGGAACAGTTCTCTTGGGGTTAGGTCTATTGAAGAATTTTTCTCTTCCGGAGAAGATCCGGCCATAGGTGACTGTATAGCCCTTGGTGTTGGCAGTAAGGATTCTCGTGTGACCTTTGGCTGCGATATCACAGAATGTCTGGATTGGGGTATTTCTTCCTTCTCCGTTTTTTCGGGATTTTGGTCGGTGGAATTCGTCAATTCCGAGATTTCGTCAGTTGAGTTGATCAGGGGTTTGGACTGGTTTTGCAACTCAGCCATCTTCTTCTCAAATTCCTGACAGGATTCATTCAATTTCTCTTTGAATTCTGGACCCAGACTGGTTTTTCTCATTTTGTAGAGTGGTAACAGCTGATCTAGCAGTGGCTCTATTTCAATTCTATTTGAATTTATTTAATGCCTAAAGGTGGTTAGGCGGCGTGCTGAGTTGAATGTGGAGTGAGAATTTCCGTGGTTCCCGGTAGCTTAGTCGGTAAGAGTGTCCGGCGCGTGACTGGGAGACCCGGGTTCGAATCCCGGCTGGGCGAATCGGAATTTTTTCTCTCTAAATTTCAATTCTATTTGAATTTTTCCAGGGGTTCCTGGAATATTTCCTCGTCTCGTTCCGAGATTTTCTCCATATACTCGTAGAATTTTTCCAGGTTTCGTTCCATTCGTTCCATGTTCAATGGTGGACGTGGTGTGGGATTTGGTTCTTCATCCTTTTCCTCTATTCGAGTTTCCGCTTCAATGATAGAAGGCGTTTCCTTGTCGGTGGAGTTTTGATCTGTGATGAATGTATTATCCTCCGATTTTTCGTCCGTTGGCGTTCCTTCAAGGGAAATTTCTAGTTGATCTTCTTTTCCTTGGTCTTCCATTTCAACAGGTACTATCGATGGTTCATCCTGTAGTGGTGGTTCCTCGGATTCAATTACTGTTGGAGTTGATTCTGGCATCTCCACGATTGGAGGGGCGGATGGAGTGGGGGTCGTTTCTTCCACTGTTTCTGGTTTGTTCTCGATTGTGGTGCCTCGGGTAGATGATGTGGAGTTTTTGCTGATTTTGGGTGTTGTTTTATAATCACGATTCAGTCTGTAGGAGATCGGCTGCCGGGTACCACTATTTGTTTCTGTTGCTCTTCTAACCCGAAGCCTGTCGGCAATTGAGCTTCCCGCCGCTGGGATGGGAATAATTTGTGGGTCACTATTTATTCTAACCTTTTGGTTAGGTTTTGTGACTGTCCTCGGTGTTTTCACACTAGACTTTGGTACTGGTAGAGCAGGCATGCAGGTTGCGAATATGACGATTTCTTCATGTTCGTCCTGAAGAGGATTTTCTGCAAAGGCGTCTGCTAGCTGATTTCTCTTCTGTTTCTTGATTTCTACCTCAAACGTGAAATCATTCAAGTAGGTTTCCCACTTAACTTGCCTCGTAGTAGGGTTGCTGGAATCTCTGAGCCAATTCAGGGCTGGGCTGATTGTAATAATGGTGAAGGGTACTCCATAGATGTAGGGTTTGAACTGGTTTAAGGCGTAGACAGCTGCTAGGCAGTCCAATTCAACTGAAGTATATCTTGTTTCAGCATCTCGAAGTGCTCTCGATGCGTACAGGATCGGGTGTTCATCTCCTTCATCATCTTTTTGGCTGAAGATGGCTCCAATGCCGTTTTGAGTACTGGAAACATGAACGATAAATGGTTCGTTCATGTCAGGATGAAACAGTAGAGAGTCCTCGGTGATGGCTTCTTTGAGGGCTTTGAATGATTGTTCTTGTTCTTTGCTCCATTTAAAAATTACATTTTTCTTGAGGAGATCATTCAGAGGCTGCGTAATTTCTGCGTAGTCCTTCACAAATCGTCGATAATAGTTACTGAAGCCTAAGAATCTCCTTATTCCCTGTTGGCTTGTGGGAAAGGGCATCTCTGTTAATGCCTTTATCTTTGCTGGATCTGGATGAATAACTTGGTCATCGATTATGTGTCCCAGATAGGCTACCTCCTTCATAAAAAATTTGCTTTTATCAGGCTGGAGAGTAAGTCCATTTTTCCGCAGGCAGTTGAAGAATTTCCTGAGACGGGTGACGTGTTCGCCCAGTGTTCTGGAGTAAACAACTACATCATCTAGGTAGACATAGAGTTCTGTCACTTTTAGGCCAGTTAGGATCTGATCCATCATCCGCTGGAAGATTGGGGGTGAATTTTGCAATCCAAAAGGCATCCTCATGTACTCGCAGTGTCCGCTGGGACCGGTAAAGGCAGTTTTTTCAGCGTCCATTTCATCCATCGCGATTTGGTGGAATCCACTGGCTAGGTCGAACACACTGAAGTACTTAGCTCCGCCTAGTTGTGAGAGAATTTCCGATATGTTGGGTAACGGGTAGGAATCTCCGATCGTTTTCTGATTCAGATGTCGGAAATCGATCACCATTCTCCATCGCTTTTTTCCCTTGGAGTCGGCTTTCTTTGGTACAATCCAGAGGGGTGAGTTGTATGGTGATTCTGAGTGCCTGATGATTTCTTGTTCCAGCAGGTTGTCTATTTGTCGATTTATCTCTTCCTGATGTTGAGAAAGGTACTTGTATTGCCGCTTATGGACAGGTTTATCATCGATGGTTCTGATCTTGCACTGGAAATTCTTAGCTTTGCCAAGCTTGTCTCCTGGAAGGTGGAATATGTCATTGAACTCTTTTACTAGTTCAATTACCTCTTTGCGTTCGAAGGGTTTAAGCTCCTAATCGGGTAGGGCCTCTATTACGTGCGATGTGCGAGGTGACAGACCTATATTTTCCTCTGGGGCAATTCCCATATTGCACCAGGCGAAGGTTTCTTGATGTTTTCCTAATATTTCGGTTCTTTCTAGGAGTTCATCGATTTCCTCTACCTTTTGGGGTGATATATGGAGGTGAGCTGGTTCTTCGGTGGTGTTGATGGCGAAGAGACAGGCTTTCCCCTCCCTAATGCTGACCACACTCCCACCTAGATAGACGCCTGGTTTTGTGGAGATTTGTGGTAGATACCCGACCGATAATTCGGTATTCTGGATGGGGATTTGGATGGCCATTCTTGCTCTTGGAGGGATGACGGTTGATACATGGAATTTCTCGTAGTTATACCAATTTACCGGCAGGTTAGGCCTCTTGAGAGTGGTAATATTTCTTTGCTGATACCGTATGTCCACCTTTTCTTGAATTAAAAATTCTAACCCAAGTAATCTGCTTCCTTCGACAGGTAGTTTATGATCTACGATGTGGAATGGTACGAGAGAGCCAAAGATTTTTAGGTGAACTAGACCGCATGTTGGCAATGCATTCTCCGTTACTCCAAGTAGATAAGGTATCTTAGGAGGTTCGATTCTTACGTCGGGTTTGATGACTCTCCTCTCGATAAGGTTGATGTCGGCTCCGGTGTCGATGAGAAATCGATGTCGATTTCCGATGAGGTTTTTCACCTTCAGGTTTATCCTTGGGCCGCCCCCGCTGAGTGCAATTCGGCAAGGTTTTCCTCTCGTTGGACAATTGGGGAGGCAAAAATGTATAGGTTTCAATGGGGCGATATTGAAGCTAATGTTGTTTGTGTTGAAGGAGATGTGGGCTTTCAACTCATTCAACATTTCATCCCCGATGATGGCTCCATATCCGCCTGGCTGATGAGTAATCACGTGGAATTTTATTTGAACTTCAGGATGCACCGCGAGGCGAACTACTCCGAGGGAGTTCAGGACGTGATTGGACAGTCCAACGATTCCGATTGTTTCTGTGGTATCGATGAGGGCGTTTTCTATCAATGACTGGAATGATATTAGGTTTATGGAAGCTCCGGTATCGATTAATGCATTCACACCTGGGGAGATGACATTTGGTCCTCGAAAGATGATCTGAGGACCCCCGGTAACTCTACACAGTATGAGTTTTACTGTCTGGGATACATGCTCGACATCGTGTGGAGTGAGTGCTGGTTTTGGCCGCTCGTCATCGCACTCAATTGGCGAGCAACAATCTCGTTTAAAGTCTCCTTTGGAATTGTTCCCTCTGTGGATGGGTTGGCTCTGTTCTGCTGAGTTCTCGTGGGACTCCGCAGGGTATTTCTCCCTTCTCGTGCTCTTGAAGGAGGCCTAGAGAGTGGTCTGGAGTCTGACGATGGACGATTCTGAGTCTGCAGGTTATTCAAACTCGTCGCAAGCTGTTGGAGTAAGGCTGTGGTCTGCTGCAGCATACTTTTGATCTCGTCCATATCGGAAAGGTTCTGTTTAGGTTTGAAGGGGGCTGCATGAGGACGTTGGTTGGCTGCCAAGATGTTAGCGAGGTCTAGAATCTGATCTGTGGTAGGGTTTTCTGCAGTTCCCCCTGGTTCCCCATAGTCAGATTCATCCTCGTCGTTCGGAGTTTGACCGTAGGCGATGACGGGGTTAAAGCTGCGCGAAAGGGGGTCACCAGGATGAGCTGTGTGTCCTGGTATAGATGGAGGTGGCCCCGGTGGTCGAGGTGGTGTTTGTCTGTACCCGTCGCCTTGCCTGTTCCGGTGGGATGGCAGATATTCATTGAGGAGAGCGGTGACTAGATCTCGTGAAGGGTCCTGATTTCTCCTCTGTCCGGAATAGTTTCGGTGACCGTAGCTTGACGATGGTGTCGGGGTATTTGACTGATTATATGACTGACTGTACGACCGATTTTGTTGGTATTGGTATCTCGGCTGAGGTGGCATTTACTCCCCGTACAGTTCGGGCGGTAGAGAGCTCCCTGAATGGATTGGAATCGAGGGGTTCTCCGTGATGTACCTGTAGTGCCCGTTATCAGCAATCTCCAACGCTGGTACTTTGACTGTATCCCAGAATTCGTCTGTTTCTAGTTGTGTAAGGATCTCTGAGATTTTTCGGTTTGATCAGCGTCACCCGAGTCTCCGGAGTAACTGATATTAACGAAGGACGGATTCGCCATTTTATGAAGATAATTTAATTAGTTGATAATTTGAATAATTTTAAATTTTGAGATTAAGTCAATTTGGATTAAGATTCTATGTGATTTTTCCAATAAATTGGGAAAAGAAAACAAAATTTCTCTTTTAATTATGTCAAAGAGAATTTGAATTTTGCAAAGAAAAGTCTAATATTTGAAATTTACGAAGGATTTCCCAAAGCTAAACTTTTAATAGATTAGAATTGAATTGAATTAAATTGACTAGAATGGGTTTCAAAAATTTCAGAATATTAAAAAGATAAGAGTATTGGAAACTTAGGCGTGTCCTACCGACTGCGCCATGAAATTTTAGCTGTTATGTCCAGAGAAGGATTTTAGCGTCGAATGGACATGTTTTAATTGTCACATTAAAATCAAAGCTAAAATTATTGAATTTTATAATTGTTGGACGACGCAAAATTTTATACTCTTACCTTTGTTTAAAATATAAGGGAAAAAGGGCTTGATTTAGGGATAGGGCTTGAGTTGAGACAAATTTCTAATCAAGACATTTGGAGTTGTAATGAGAATCAAATTTGAATTTAAATATATTTTGTATAACTGCTTGGTTTACAAAAACATGAGCGTGATTTTACAGAAATCTAGGTAACTAAAATTCCTATCCCTGGAATTATCTGAAGGATTCAAATTTGAGTTTCCAAATTTTGTTACTCACAATTCGGTCTGTTATTTATAAATTATTCGATGTACTTGTACATCCTTGGGTAAATCCGTAATTTCCTCACCAGCAATTAGTCGCGCTAAAGGCTATTATGGATACTTTCACGGAAACACTTTCTTCTACTCGTTGATATTTTAATGAATTTTTGGCAGTTGAAGTTGAAGATTTTTAAGAGTTTGGTTGAGACTGTCCACAACGCGTTACAATAAACGAATTCCTTATTTGCAAGAAAAGTCATCACTCTCGGTTAAAGAAATTTTATTCCCGGATAATTTCAATTGTTCGTAACTTACTATTAATTCAGTACTATCCCGTGTAGTCGAAGGAAGGATTGAAAAACCGGACTGATTAAATGAACTATTTCCACCAGAATTGTTACTGCTCCGTCGCTGCTTCAAGACTGTTTAATTTTGATTTTTCTGACATTTTTATACGAATTTTGGGGTCACTTGTCACATGGGCTCCAACGAGTCCATTTTTAATTGGTGGAAAATGTCGTATGACTTTTCCCACTCTTTTGATTTTTATGGGGAAGTAGTTCATTCGATTTTTGGGGTCTTAATTAATCGGTTTGCAATCGTTCCTTCGCGCACGAATCTTAGTATTGGGTAATTGGGGCATGCTGAGTGTGTCATTTCATCACTTTTGAACTCGTTTCCAGTGCCTTTGCAATTTTTAATTGAGTTCAAGTGATGAAATGTACTCAATTTAACTTACAATTGTGGGTTTGGTTCTCAATTACATGTAACTTATAGTTATGATTCTATATA
>NW_021681698.1:0-739 GCF_001412515.2 Diachasma alloeum
GACAAACATACCAATTTCACGCAATTATTTTCTTAATAAGCGAGAGGGGTCGAGGGGGGGAGTTAGTTTGGGAAATGACAAACAAACCCATTTTGCCCCATTATTCTCTTAATGAGTGCGAGCGGGGTGGGGGGTGTCAATTCAAAAAATGATAAACAAACCCATTTTGCCCCACGGTTTTCATAATCAGGGGCAGGGGGGGGTCAATTTGGGAAATAGGTAACAGGCCCATTTTGCTCCATTTGTTGTTTCTTTGTTAATGAGTGCGAGGGGAGGGGGAGTATCAACTCGGGCAATGACAATCAAACTCATTTTGCCCCACTGTTTTCATCATGAGTGTGGGGGGAAGGTCAATCTGCGGACTGGCTCACAGACCCATTTTGCCCCATTTGTTATTTTTTTTCTGNTTTGCTCCATTTGTTGTTTCTTTGTTAATGAGTGCGAGGGGAGGGGGAGTCTCAACTCGGAAAATGACAATCAAACTCATTTTGCCCCACTGTTTTCCTCATGAGCGTGGGGGGGAGGTCAATCTGCGAACTGGCTCACAGACCCATTTTGCCCCATTTGTTATTTTTTTTCTTAATGAGCGAGAGGGAGACGGGGGGAATGTCGAGTCCGGAAACGACAAACAAACCCATTCTACCCCATTTTTCCTAATCAGCATGAGGGGGGAAACGTGAATTTGGGAAATGGCTTACAAAACCATTTTGCCCCATTTGTTGTATTTTCCCTGATGAGC
>NW_021681698.1:787-1232 GCF_001412515.2 Diachasma alloeum
GGGGGGGAGGTCAATCTGCGAACTGGCTCACAGACCCATTTTGCCCCATTTGTTATTTTTTTTCTTAATGAGCGAGAGGGCGGCGGGGGGAATGTCGAGTCGGGAAACGACAAACAAACCCATTCCACCCCATTTTTCCTAATCAGCATGAGGGGGGAAACGTGAATTTGGGAAATGGCTTACAAAACCATTTTGCCCCATTTGTTGTATTTTCCCTGATGAGCGAGAGGGGGTCGGGTGAGTGGGGGAGGGAGTTAATTTAGGAAACGGCTCAAGAACCCATTCTGCTCCTTCTGTTGAATTTTGAAATCCATTATTGTGGGCTTTATTTGGGAAGGGAGGGGGGGTGTTAACTCGGGAGATGACAAACAAACGCGTTTTGCCCCATTATTTTCTTAATGAGGGAGAGGGGGCGCGGGCGGGAAGTGAATTTGGCAAATAGCAA
>NW_021681698.1:1263-2720 GCF_001412515.2 Diachasma alloeum
ACCCCATTTTTCCTAATCAGCATGAGGGGGGAAACGTGAATTTGGGAAATGGCTTACAAAACCATTTTGCCCCATTTGTTGTATTTTCCCTGATGAGCGAGAGGGGGTCGGGTGAGTGGGGGAGGGAGTTAATTTAGGAAACGGCTCAAGAACCCATTCTGCTCCTTCTGTTGAATTTTGAAATCCATTATTGTGGGCTTTATTTGGGAAGGGAGGGGGAATGTCAACTCGGGAGATGACAAACAAACGCGTTTTGCCCCATTATTTTCTTAATGAGGGAGAGGGGGCGCGGGCGGGAAGTGAATTTGGCAAATAGCAAACACATCCATTTTGCCCCATTTGTATTTTTTTTCTTGTGAGCGAAGGGACGGATGTCAAGTCGGAAAACGATAAACAAACCCATTTTGCCCCATTCTTCTCTTAATGAGTGCGAACGGTGGAGGGGGGTGTCAACGCGGGGGATGACACACAAACCCATTTTGCCCCATTTGTTGGTTTTTTTTATTATGGGCGAGTGGACGGGTGTCAACTCGAGGGATGACCAACAAACCCATTTTGCCCCATTTGTAGGTTTTTTCCTTATGGGCGAGGGAACGGATGTCAAGTCGGGAAATGACAAACAAACCCATTTCGCCCCATTTGTATTTTTTTTTCTTATGAGCGAGGGGACGGATGTCAAGTCGGGAAACGACCAACAAACTCATTTTGCCCCATTATCCTCTTAATCCGTGCGAGTGGGAGGGGCTGTCAACTCGAGGGATGACAAACAAACCCAGTTTGCCCCATCATCATCATTTTCTTAATGATGGAGAGGGGGGAGAGTCAATTTGGGAAATAGCAAATAGACCCATTTTGCCCCATTTATTTTTTTGCTTCCGAATGGAAGCTTTGTGATCGGTCGATTTTTAGATTCGCTAATTTTGCTTGGAAATGATGTAGAATGGTCTGAAACGTAAAAATACGAAGTTTGAGGACCATGTATGTACATGTGTCCGAAAGTGTGGGTCGATTTTTTCAAAAATTTTTATAAATAACGCAAATAAAGGACAAAAGTTGAAGCTAAAAATCTGAAATTTTGTCACATAGTTGGTATTACGTTGCAGCATTTCTGGGCGCAGTTTCAGCTCAATCGGCCCAGTAGTTTTGGACAGCAATTTCTCAAAAATTTTTTGCTCAATATCTCAAAAACTACATCACCGAATTCAATTTTTTTGATGCCAAAATCTTCCTTGCAACAATATCTGTCGAATCAAATCATAATATTGCTATGAAACCGTGGGCAACCTAGTAATAATTGGCATTTTTCATTTTTATGAAAAAATCGTTTTAAGCACGATAGCGCCTTGAAAACTCAAGATAGAAAGTTGAAATTTGGTACGATTGTAGTTTTTATGATATTACAGAATGGGATTGTGGATGAGCTGAATCGGACAAGTAGTTTAGGAGATATTCAACTT
>NW_021681698.1:2825-3080 GCF_001412515.2 Diachasma alloeum
ACTATTTTGCATGGTTGGCCTACATTCGTGTATAAAATTTTGTGCCTATCGATTCAGTACATCCTGGCATAGAGTGATTCGTCCGAAACGCTTTTTTTTTCTTAAAAATCACAAATTATCATTTTATCAATGTTTTCTATCTCTGCATGACTTCAAAAGTCATATAATACAAATCCATGTTTTTTTTGCTCCATATAATCTAATAATTGATGGAAATCAAGTTTCATAACCTTGATTTTTTGAATTTACAAGACC
>NW_021681699.1:0-331 GCF_001412515.2 Diachasma alloeum
TACTCACCAAAAACTGCAAAGTGTACTTCTGTCACTCACTTAACCTTGACATTTCATTTTTGCAATGCAGATAGCGGAATTTTCATAATAACCTTGTTTGGTGAATGACTAAATTTAGGGTGGATGTGGGATGAAAATGTGGAGGGAGTTGTTGGGAAAATTACTGATGAGCCGGATTTAAAAACCACACTTTATTTTGTGGGATCGAACCACTTTGTCAAAACTATTTACACTCTTTGGAAATTTTAATAGTTGAATGTCTAATTAAATTGATGATTGTCTTTCACTGTAAATTCGTTGAGTCACTGACTTTAGGCTGAATTTAATCAAC
>NW_021681699.1:1941-3627 GCF_001412515.2 Diachasma alloeum
TGTTTGGTGAATGACTAAATTTAGGGTGGATGTGGGATGAAAATGTGGAGGGAGTTGTTGGGAAAATTACTGATGAGCCGGATTTAAAAACCACACTTTATTTTGTGGGATCGAACCACTTTGTCAAAACTATTTACACTCTTTGGAAATTTTAATAGTTGAATGTCTAATTAAATTGATGATTGTCTTTCACTGTGAATTTGTTGAGTCACTGACTTTAGGCTGAATTTAATCAACAGGNGAGGTGAACCGCCTTGGTTGTCAATCCTCCTGCTAATGTTGAATGGACCAGTCTTCTTTTATGTGAATCGGCTGTTTAATATTTCTTAGAGCGCCGATCTCTGCTAAATCCGATGATGATCTCTTTTAGCGATGTAGATGATGAGCTGACTGTTGATCTGAAGGTCGCGTCCCGTTTTTGGTGAAACTTGAACCTCCTCTTGGTGATGTTCTTCCTTCTGGTAAGCCCTTGGTCAACTGAGAGAGGCGTAAATTCCCCCAGTTCNTTCGAAGTAGGCCGATGGTCGACCAGAATGTTCTGGAATTTTAGTTGCGTTTCAAACAAACCTTTTTTATAGCCCTTGAAATTCTCAATAAAAAATGTATTCATCGAAATTCTTCTATCTACNAAATGGAAGATGATACTTAACTCTCAATCCTGTAGTTCCTGGATTCCCCTCCCTGCTGATGATGTACTTCTGTTGAAATTAGCGCCAGAGTTTACTCCTCTCGCGTAAGCCTCGATAAAGTTGATAATTCTTGGTTCGTTGATGATCCGCTGGTAAATGTGACGAACATTTGGATTGTTGAGTTCTTCCTGAATGGTCATTGGCTTATTTTGAACTGCCTCATTTATTGTTGACAGTCCCTCATCAGGTGTAACTTGCAAAATTTTCGACCCTGTCNTTGACCTGAGCGTCGTCTGCCATGGTGATAATCTGCGCTAAGTTGTTGATATTGTAAGTTATCGGCTGTTGAGACGCTACTGATAGCCGATGAGTTACTGACTGCCGAACGTTCGGTGAGTCGCCTATTGTGTGGCGCACGTGGGCCAAACGTTGATGGGCTTCAGCGACACTCGACACTCACGAACGCTCCCGATTTCGACACTGAATTTCACTGGTATGTCCTTTGTTACCCCGTCGCCCTTGCGGGTGTAAACAAAGCGAATGTTCTAGAACCCTGTCCGTTGAGTTGCCCGTGCGAACCCCGACCGTTTATTCGACACGGGCGTCCTTATGATTTTTCCACAGCACTTTTCACACGTTTTCACCCACTATCCGGCTCGAAAGACCACTGTTTGGTGAATGACTAAATTTAGGGTGGATGTGGGATGAAAATGTGGAGGGAGTTGTTGGGAAAATTACTGATGAGCCGGATTTAAAAACCACACTTTATTTTGTGGGATCGAACCACTTTGTCAAAACTATTTACACTCTTTGGAAATTTTAATAGTTGAATGTCTAATTAAATTGATGATTGTCTTTCACTGTAAATTCGTTGAGTCACTGACTTTAGGCTGAATTTAATCAACAGAGGTGATGTACTGAACAAAACGGTGATCTTACAAAGACCGGTAATGTACTTAATTACTAGTGAGCTAGGTGAGATTCAAAGAGCTACTGTACTCGGTGAGGTGCGATATAAAACTTGTACAGGTGATTTGCCCGAGATAGACTTGTACGG